>NW_021628040.1:0-33598 GCF_004785775.1 Grammomys surdaster
ATATCAAACAGACCTTAATGAATTTTCACGTCCGCTTTTTTTTTTTTGACAGCCGTCCCTTCCAGCCTGAAACTATAACAACACTTCATAAAACAAGATGCTCCCTTGAGCGACATTTATCCCCCAGTTAAAGCTGTAAATAACCCTGTGACATTAGTCACACGAACCATGCCCAGGGTCTTAAGCGGTAAGGCCGCAATTACCGAGCCTGCAACCTCAAATGTCAAAGTAGCACTTGTCAAAAAAGAAAAAAAAATCGCTGCATCAAAAACTGCGGCTACGGAGGGTCTCTTTCTAAAAGGGGGACCACTGGGAAAAGTCAGGCGCGAAATCATGCCCCAAAGCTAGTGCCCAAGTTGTCGGGGGTGGGGTTGGGGGAGAAGGAGGGAGAAAGGTGTGAGGTGAAGGCAGAAATGTGTCCAGACCTGTTGAGTTCCCTGCGGCACGCCCACTTCTAGCAGATAAGGCCGGGCGGGCGAAGTCTGGGCTGCAGGCTGCGAGCCCCGAATCCACCCCACAAGCCCGCAGCCCGCAGCCGCGCGCCCTGAGCCTGCGGGTCGCAGCCGCCACTCTGCCTTCCCCCGGGAAAAGCGGGTGTCCCGGCGGCGGCCCCGAGGACAGCGAAGACCGGAGGGAGGGCTTGTGGCAAAAAGCAAAACCAAAAAGGACGCCAGACTCCCGCCGGGGCGCGCGAGGCTCCACGGCGGGGCAGCCCGCTGGGCCGGGGATGGCAGTGCGGGGAAAGGAAGCGCCAGCGCTGTCACCGCCAAGAGGCCCTTTCGTCACCGTCACCCTGCCCTCGCCAGCCTCCACCCCCAACCCCAGGCTGGCAAAAGTTTGCCAAGTCCGGCCGCCCCGGCTGCCGAGCCCCTCGGGGAGGGAGCGCGCCCAGTCCGGCTCACCTCAGCGCGGGCGCCCGCTCGTCCGCTCGCCCAGCCCCCGCTCGCTCACCTCAGCACCCGCGCGCTTGCCCGCCCGCGGCTCCCACCGCAGCCAGATAAACAAGTCGGCGTGCGGACGCGGGAGGCGCGCGTGTCACGGAGAAGGAAGTCAACAGTCGCCCCCTCTTCTCCATGGGGGAGGGGAGAGCCCCTAGCACGGAAAGTCACCCGTTCCCGGCTGACAAGCCGGGCCCCCGCGCCGCTCCCGTCTCCCGCGCGCGTTCCCCGTCCCGGCGCCGCGCCGCCCGGCTGCGGCGTCTTGTTCCACCCACTTAGAATCCGTCCCCGACGGGCGGGCGGCGACTCGGGCTCCAGGCACTGACTCGAGCTCGCAAAATGGAGGAGGCGGAGGGGAGGGGGGGAGCGCGGACACGCGAAAGGGCCGCCCGGCCGCGGCAGGCGAGCGGGACCGAGCGAGGGGCGGGCGGAGGCGGCGCCACGGCGCGCACACACTCGCATACACGCGCTCCCACTCCACCCCCGGCCGCTCCCCGCCCGAGGGGCCGCGCGGCGGCCGCGGGGAACGGTGCAACCTGTTGGCGACTGTCGGCAACTGCAAGGGCGCCCGCGGCCCTCGCCCTCTTTACGCCCAGCGCGCGGGGCCCCGCCAGCCCGGCCCCGACGGCGCCTGCGAGCCCCGCGGCTCCGGGGCATCGCCTCCGCTGGGGCGCGCGCGGCTTCGCCTTTCCCCACCCAAAGAATGAGAAAAAAAAAAAGTGCGGCAGCGGGTGCCGACCTGGCCTGGGAGGGAAACCGAGTTTCTTTAGTTTCTCTTCTCCCTGGCTCCTTCCCGCCCCCGCCCAGCTCCGCGGCTTGGAACCGCTCGGGAGCCCGCCCCGTGGGTCCGCCGCCAGAGCCCCCGAGGGTGACAGCCAGCCGGCAGAGCCGCAGGGGTGGTCCGCGCCCGCCAACTGCCGAGTTGCGCGAAGTGTGTCACACTAGCAGAGGGGCTACGGGATGGCACGGAAACGGTGCCGCAGAGCCCGGCCGCTCTCGGGGCAGGACGGCAGACACGCCCTCTCGGGAGGCTTGGGGAGGGGAGAGGGTCAGCGCATACATACTGTGAGCCCGGGGGGGGAACTCGCGTGCCGCCGCCAGGTCCCCCACCCCCGCATCGTCTGGGCGGCCCCGTCTGCAGCCGCCGCCGCCGCGCGCGCGCTCGCTCGCAACCGGGAGAAGTTGCAAAGCAGAACCCACCCTCCCCCGCGCCCCGATCGTCCCCCACCCTCTTCCCCGAGTCTGAGAGGAGGCGGCGGCGGCGGCGGCGGCAGCAGGAGGCGCCGCCTGCCAAGTTCAACCCCCACCGCTCCCTCCCTGCCTGCCAGCGCGCTCACATTCGGAGGAAGTTGCACGCCGAATGCAAAACCCTCTTAGCGAGCTGGGTTTCTTTGCACTTAAAAAAAAAAAAAAAAAAGTGATTAAGGAAGCCTTGCGGGGCGGGAGGGGGTGTGTGCAGGCCCAGAAGCAAGTTACAGACGGAATAGTAAGTTGCTGGCGAAATCCGCCCTCCTCCTACCCCAAACTCCTGACCTCTCCTTCCACCCCCTTCGTGGCCAGCATCCAAGCTCCCCGTGGTGGCCCCTCCCCCGAATCTTGACATTTGCTGCTCCAGGCTCAGTGCCTTGCTCAGCCTTCTGAGTTCCAGGGACCCCTCTGTCCCTCCAAATAAAACAAAACTTGCATCTTTAAAACGTCAGCTTTTAGCTCCCTCCAGCTGTTCCTAATACGAGCCCCCGGGTCTCCAAGAGAAACACGCGGCCGGTCCCCCTAGGACAGGAGAGGGGCGTGGGGTGACAGTGCAGCCGCTCAGTACCTGCCCCTCGGGTGCCCGCTGCGTTGGGCAGGCTGAGGTGACGCTGGGACCGTGCCCCCTACCTCGCGCCACAGGCTAAGGTTTGGAGGACTCGGGGAAAGGGGTTGTGGTGTTGCTTTGGGGTGTAAGGAAGTAACTTTTGCTCCCCCACAGGTGCCAGCGCTCAGCCCTTGTGATAAGAGCGGAGGCTGTCTTGACTCCACCTCATCCCCCTCCCCCGGCGCGCGGCTGCAGCCGCTCGAGCCGCACTTCGACTCCAAGGGCGGTCTCCTCTGCCTGACCTCTTGGAGATCCCTGATTGGGGAAGCGCGTGCCGGAAGTCCCTCGCCGCCATCTTGGTAAAGAGCAGTGACGCCGCACGGTCACCATTTTGGCATAGGTGCTCTTTGGCGTCAAAACCGAGTCGCTCTTTCTTGGATGGAAAGCGTAAATGCTGCCCAGTGTATCGTCCACATTGCATGGGGAGACCGTGGCTGTAAGCGGGCCCCTGGGGGCAGAGATGCTGCACAGTTGCTACCTCCATGGGATCTGGGATCCCCATCTTGGCAAAGGAGCAGAAGCTTGATACCTCTAGAAGGAAAACCTAGACTAGTGTAGACCTCCTCCTCCAGGAGAGGGTTTATGAAGAGCCCTGGAACCACTTGTTGCTGAAAAAAAGAAGGGAGGGAGGGAGGGAGAGAGAGAAAGAAAAGAAACGAAACAGTAAACCTTTTAAGTTGACAAGAGACTCAACCAGGCTCATAGTGAACACTGGGAACTTAGACCTATGACTCGGCTTTCCTTTCTGGCCAATTTTCCCACCTTCTGAGGCTCAAGTATTGGGATGAGATATCTTGCGAGTTTGTTCCCCAGACTTCTAACAGATTCTTATGTATGTGCGGGAGTACTCAATCCTACAATAAGACTCATACTTATCCTTGATGGTCGCCTTTTTAAAAGAACTAAGAATTGTGCACATATATCATATTCTTTCGTATACTTTCATGCCACAGACCTAAATAGATGAATTACTCATTGAAAGAATCTACTTCATTTTTTTCTTGCATGTTTGAATTGTAAATGGTAGGTACTCTTTTATTTTTGAATAATTGATTATATTACAAGAATTCCCACTTAATATTTTTATTTTCCTTTTTTGTATGCCTAATAATTCTTAATGTAGAAGAAGGCTTCATTTTGTTTTAAATTTTCATTCCAAATATTTTAAATTGAACAAAAATAGGATTTTTTCCTGTTCTTTCTCTTTAATGGCCTAACTATGCCGTAGTCTGTTAGTTCAATAGAAAAACAACTCATGCTTTAATATGTCATATTTATTTAAAAATATACTTAAACATTCAATAATTAATCATATCTACACAGTAAGAAAAATAATTACAAAAATAATTTGCTTAACATCCATTGACTCTTCTGCCTAGTTTGCTGGAAGTGTTGAATAAAATAGATATATTATTATACTTCTTGGGAAGTGCTGGAGATCCCACATGCTAGGAAAGTGCTCACTAGGCCAATGAGCTATGTCACTAGTTGTCTTAGTTAAGGTTACTATTGCTGTGATGAAACACCATAACCAAAAGCAACATGGGGAGGAAAGGATTTATTTCATTCACAGTTCCATATAAACAGTTCATTATCAAAAGTAGTAAGGACAGGACTTCAAATGGCAAGAACCTGGAGGCAGGAGCTAATATAGAAGCTATGAAGGAGTATTCCTTACTGGCTTGCTCTGCCTTCTTTCTTATAGACCCCAGGATCACCAGCTCAGGGATAGCACCATCCACAATGTTCTTGGCCCTCCCCCATCAAGCACCAATTAAGAAAATATCCTATAGGCTTGCCTATAGCCCAATTTTATGGAAGCATTTTTCCTAACTGAGGTTTCCTCTTAAATTACCTTAACTTGTGTCAAGTTGACATAAAACTGTCCAACATGTTAGCCTTACTTGATCTGTCAATATGAAGAACTGAAGCTTACAGAGCTGGATCCAATGTCGCATATCTCCTTAGTGTCAAGGATGGAATTCAGTAATGCTAAAAGAGATTTTCCTCATGGATCTCATAATTTAAATACCAGAGCATTATCAATTCTTGAAAGACTTAAGCATTCATTTAAGCAATGAACTTCAAAGAACTTAAATAGTCTCCTTTAAAAAGAGAAATGTTCATTGTACACAGGTGAAATTTAAAATTCTGATAATACAATTCTTATTATAGTTGATAACTATTAAGCATCTGTCAACCAGATACTATTCAGTATTTTTATACATTACTTTTAACTCATTAACATTGTGCTCACCCATCAATAACCCTAGGAAGTTAGGATTACTACAAGGTGAGAAGTAGGATTGATCTCTACCTCAGAGAGAATCTATTTTATTATCTCATAAGAAGAGGTAGGAATAAAACTGATATATTCAGGCTTTATCCAACAAAACCTTGATCTATCTTTTTCATTATATTGTGTCCCTAGAACAGAGGCCCGTATATAGCAGGTAAAGGCAATATTTTACAGAGTTGTGGTAATAATGCTGAGTCAGTTAATCAACTGGGCATAATATTACTTGGGGTTGAGTTGGCTAAGTGACTAGATGAAAAGTTTATGAGCATTACTCAAGACCTTTATGCTTATTTGCATGGATTTTAATTCCCAAGCTTTACCCCCTAGACAGCTAGAACACATTATATTTTTACAATATCATGCACAATTTGGTAACATGTTACAATGATAGTTCATTTGTCGTGTGCCCATTTGTTGTATTCTTTCTCCTAGTAGATTATAAGCCTGAAAGACAGAGACTCTGTCTTCCTATTCAACACTTTTTATCCAGTGCATAATTGATGATGCTCAGTGGGTGTTAATTGATTGAATTGATGAATATGTATCGACTATTATGCCCTAAGACAAACAAAACATTAATAAGCCTGAGCTGCAACCAAACCATCATTTACATCTCTATAGCACTTGGACTGCAGAGACTGCTCAGAAAGTAAAAACGGTTCCTGCTCAAACAGAACCCACATACAAATTCTGTTATGGCATCAGGTGCTTGTCATCTCCCCCACCCCAACCCACCTTGCACAGAGACATGAAAAATCACTGGGCTTGCTGGCCTCTAGCTAAGTTCAAGGTACTGTGAGAGATAGAGACAGAGAGACAGACAGAGATGCAGAGGGAGGAGAACAAGAAGAGGAGGAGGGAAGCAGAAGCAGAAACAGCAGCAATAAAGGAAGAATGACAGGAGGGGGAATAAAGAAAGCATTTATACAGCACCTGATGTATTGAGATTTTCATTTCTGCTCGTCTGTTTTATCATCTCCATTCTCACTGAAATAACGACGGGGTCAAAAACATCAATCAACTCACATGAAGGTCCTGATCCAGTATATACAGTGGCTGTCTATTACAGTGATACAAGTCCAATTTTGCTGTTAAGTCCATCATCTTCTCTCTGTCCTTTATAGAAGGCAAAGCCTTCTAAAAGTTGTGATTAGTCTTGTGTTTAAACTTAATGAGGTTATTTAATATTGAAAGCAAGAGAGCCATCAAAATGGATAACTTGCAAACTTTTTGTTTTCTGAAAACTAAAATCCATCAGTGAACTTTTAGTTGCCTCATCTTAGGGTGAAGGTCTAACAATTTTATGAGTACCATTTCATTTTTCCTGTGTGGTATATTCTCACAGTGTATTGGGACTAATGCCAGTCTCTATATAGTCTGTAACCTCGAACAAGTTCCCTAGCTCACTATACCTTAATTATGACCACTTGTAAAATGGGAATAAAATGATAGCAACTTAAATTACAAAGATTAAGCAAGTTTGCTATATATGAAGTATATTAATTCATGAGGCAAATTATATACTTAATTGTCATTAAGAACTATTTGTCATTTTAATTTCTAATTTCCCTAATGATTATTAGTCATTTTAATTTCAAATTTCTCTGGTTCTTAAAAAATGTACAGAAAGATATCGAAAGCACTTATAGAGTAAACTGGATTTCTATTTGTTTGTGATTCTTTCATCTTTTGAAATATCTTCCGTGCACACTACTTGACTGAAATTGCTTGTAGCATCTTTCCATTTAGATTGTATAGAAGAATGGCTTCTTTTCATACTCATGTTTCATTCTTAATATGAAAATACATTTGAGGGAAAAGCGGGAGAGCCTGGATAGCTTAGCAGGTAGCCGGAGAAACGTGTGGAGTAACCTTGGTCCTCTGTTCACCACTGCTGGACTCCAGTGGTAAGTCTTGCATGAAGACTACATAAGTTGGACTTGCTGGGATGAACTGATGTGACTTTTGTTGGAAAAGATCTCATTCAAGGAAAGACTCTGCATAGGACTTCCAGGCCCGCCTCTGCTGTTGGTTACCAAGTAGAATCTCTTACAAAGAGACACATCTTTGAAATTTATTTTCCTACAGCTATGATCCTTTTTCATGGCTCAGCTTGCATTTTTTTTGTTGTTGCTTTGTACCCATTCCCTTAACTCTATGATGTTAAATGTAAGTTGAAGCCAAATAAGTTTTCTTGATAATGAATAGTTTTGAAAATATTAACTATATGGTAATCCGATACAACTTTTCTTGTTGGCTGTCAGAACTTCCTTAAGCCATCATAGCTACTAAACGTCTCTGTAACTTCATGACTTTGAGATACACATTCTTTAGGCTTTATAGGTAAGTGGTTCGAGGGAAACTCAGATAAACTAGAATGTCCCACTTCTGTGTGCTTTAATATTTCCATTTACAAGAGACATGTTTGTTATAAAAAGTATCACACAAATATTTCAAACTGTTAGTCAGAATCACTTCTACTTTGGTATATGTTTCTTTTCCTAGTTAGAATTAACATGGAAATTTGAAAATGCTGCATGAAAATGCTACATCTTCCCTTTCCTGTTTTTTTTTATTGTTTTGTCTTTTTTGCTTTCGTCATAGACAACTTAAAATACCAGCTTCTGTTCCTGTATATTAAGTGTTTGTGGTTGTCCTGGTTAAATCTATGCCCTTTATATTAGCAGAACTTGGTTGAAGCAATAAAGGATTAAAGAGGAGGTAAAATATCAGCTGACAAATGAGATACATGTTGCCATAAGCAGAGATCTAATGTTTTCAGTGTTTGGAGACATTAGAGCAAGCACACAGAATAATTGCAACGATTATTACGTACACTGTTTGTCATTTGTGGCATTTGTGGCTGGCCATTATGTCATTAGCTTTCTTCCTTTTCTGATTTAATCTCTTCTGTCCCATGCTCCTTTGGTAGACAGTTTCTCAGTCTGCCCCATTTGTTGGTGACATTGCTCAGCTCAGTTTTGAGAGGCGTTGCTTCCGTTTTAGATCTTACACCTCCTTAACTTAGTTAATGTATATATTTGTTTTATTTGAAGCTAAAATGGAGGTCAAATTTATACATATTTCTTTTTTTTAAAAGCAAAGCTGAGGTTTATTAAAGTGTTTTAAACTATATTTAACCACAGGTATTAGAAAGAGACACATGGAAGAGGGTACCTCTACATGTGCTCAGGCAGATGTGGTCTTCTAAAGGGGCAGCAGAATCTGTCAGTTCTTCATATCACATTCTAAAGTGGTGCAAAAGGCATTTGCTACATTTTATAAAATAATATCAATATTAGATTTTTTTCTATCCTCTTGCTTAATTTTCAACCTAAGGTCTGCATTTGAAACCTAACACAGTATATACACTTGAATGGGCTTTAGTTGGTCCTTTAAACCTTTCAGTTTGTGGCAGAGGTAATATCTACCCATCCATCTCACAGGAAGTAGGGTTGAAAAGGAGCCTTCAGACTTCACGAATTATTCAGAAAACACGAGAGGCATAGATAAGTTTTGCATCATCAGTAAGTTGCAACAAAAGTACCGATTATCTTTACCCCTCTGTATTTGTGTCATGTGATATCCGGTGCACAGGGCAATAGAATTTTAGGCAAGGGAGTACCAACTTGTGTTAGGGCTAGCTATACAAGCTTGTAAAAGCTACCTGTTAACTTTTCAAAGATTTTGTTAGTTACTAATCATCCTCATTATTAAAAGTCATTTATAAACTTATAGCTATACATTTCAAGAGCAATATTAAATGCTCAGGAAAGGTTTACTTTCTGATTATTTCACTATTATTAGATTGTTATGTAATGAGCATCTTCTGGTGTTATAGCCTATGAACTCCTAGCCTCTGAGTTCAAAAGTTATTCAAGTTATCTTGGTAGTTTTAAATCAACCATGGTGAAGATTTTTGTACCATAAAAATTGGAAAAACTATAAACCAGCTCTTTGTTTTATTGATATCCAGAAGTCAGTGCTAAAGGGTATTTTGATAATGAAAATGAAATTTTAAAATATGTAATTTTATGAATAATTAATTTTTCAGCACTTAAAAACCATTCTCTGGTTCATATTCATGGAGAGTTTTAGTCTTACAACTTTGTTGCTTCACTGTTGGCACATGAAAATATCGGCCAACAATCAGGTTTGAAGCTTAACAGTATCTATCTGTTGTGCTGAACTGAATATTAATGAAATGATTATTTGTAGACTGACTTTACCAAAGATGTTGTATTGAACATAGGCTGGCCATCAACACAAGCAAGGGGAAGATTATTCAAATCATCCTTTAAAAATCAGTTGGCCATACAGAAGTTCCTCTTAAAGAATATTCTATACCTTATATATTATAAATTGTGTGATACATGTCCTTTATATCAATGAGTTTATAAAAACAGATTCCCCTCTCTCACCTAAATGGCAATGGAAGTGAAAACAGACTGGGATGGCTAAGACAGGAAAGCTTTTGGAAGATGAACAGAGGGCAAACCAGTCACTATAAAAGAAACAGCTGTATGGGAATGGAGATGGGGGGTGCGGGACTCAGAGGAGTTGGGGGAGGGGAAACCGTAATTAGAAGATATTGTATAAAACTCTATTTTTAGTAAAAGAAAAAAAAACCAGAGGAACAGTTTATGCTGGGGGATGGGGCGGGTGCTGTCTGTCAAAGTCTAAGAAGGGCCAGTGGTAGATGGCTTAGAAAAGGAGTCCAAGGGAGGTGGGCTGTAAGGAAGAAACATTACAAGCTCTGGGGTTTCAGAAGTACATAGAGAAAGGTTTGTTTCTTAGTTGTCAAATTGTCTTAATATATGGTTAGGAAGGGGAAGCTCAATGTGTCAAAACTGGGATTAACATACTTAGATATTCTCTTTCTCATCTAGAAATTCATTGATTTCTGCATATATTGAGGAGTTATTTATCCCATGTGTTGATCTTGTTTCAAATCTATGGTCTAGCATTGGCTTGTTTTAACTGTAAACTCTCAGTCTCCCTGGAATATACAGATAGTGCTGAATCTTTAAACTGCTTGTAGTTATTCCCAGTTTTTCTTAACTATGACACAAGGCAAACAAATAAACAGACCCTGCCATAAGCCACATGGTTATTGTACCTTACAGTTATCGGCAAACCTTTGGCAGGCTATCATGATGCCTCCTAGTTTATTTATTATAACTAAACTATATTCCACATTATACGTTGTTTGTTTTCATTTTAACATATATAAGAATGATATTGTAAGACATATAAATGTTTCACAAAAAACTGACTCCTCATTCACCCACCGTAAGGACATGAGAAAGAGCTTCAGTGATTCATCGGCAAGAGCTGACACTTTGAAGGATTCCCTTTGGATATGGTAATTTGTTTACTTCAGTTTCTGATAATTAGATACTTTTATAGAGGGCTCCAATGAATTACAGAATGTTAGTGGAAGAAGGCCAGAGTCCAGGAGTAATGTAGTGGTAGAGCACTTTCCTATCATATACAAGACCAAGGCTTAATCTTTAACAATGCATAGTTAAATTTCCTTCCAACTAATCAAATAGAAGCAAGGGGTTTTCTCAGCTAATTTTCTCTTCCATCCATATCTGTATTTATTCCATCAACAAAATAACAAATATTAAATGTTAAGGCTGTAGGGATATAAAAATGATTATGGGTTCAATTATTATGTCTACAAACCCAAAAATACATAAATATTCATCAATTTAAAAGATTATAATATAATCCCTGTCGTAGAGGAAATGGAGTTAGAGAGATGGACGAGTGGTTATCCTGTGTTTTGGACTTGGAGGAATGTGGCAGTGGGTACATGGGCACTATGATATGCAAGAAGTCACCTGAGTGTCAGAGGTAGGAGAGTTGGTGTGAACACAGAGATGGAGGCCAAGTAGGGTGGCCTGCAGATATCACTGATTTGAGTGATGGATCTCATTCTAGTGGTTTGAGTATTTCTCAAGGAGAGACATTCATAATAGAAGATTGCCATTAGTAATTGATGAGTATATATGTGTATATATATATATATATATATATATATATATATATATATATACATATATATATATATATACCCAACTATTAAAGCAAGAGTTGTATGTATAGTTTACATAAAGTTCATTTTCAAGCATGACTAGATATGAGCCAAGAGCTTACATCTTGTCAAAAGGGCTTGAATTCTATTTCTTAGCTTTATTTCCCTATTGTGGTCTTATTCTTGGGAAGGGATTCTCTACCTGGTGAATGATGACACTTATATTAACATGTCCTACAGCGGCGAAGAGTTCTTGTCTCTGGCAGTGATATCCCTTGTCCTCTTCCTGAAAAGAGGCTTTGTTGTTTTGTTGGGCCCCATGAATCAATAACCATGACCATGGAATAAACAGCATGTATATTCTGCATGGCAAACCAGTCAGATACTCAATGCCTGAGAGGCTAGTGGGAGAGAGGAAGAAAGAAGACAAGGATGAAAGAAAGAGATACAGACAGACAGACAGACAGACAGACAAGGAAACAAACAGAGGTGTCTCATAATTATTGGGACTTTAAAACTAAGCATAAACAGGATGCTAGGCATGCAGAAAGTAACAGATGGATGTTCATCTTTGCAGTTACAGTTATTTATTAAAATGTAACAGTGACACAAACATTTTACCTAAAATGTTTGTCACAATGGAAATAAAACCCTAAAAATTAAGTAAAGTTGTGGTTACAAATGCTATTAGTTTCATCCTGACTTTAGTAGAAATCAGATGTTCATTTGTACTTTGACATTTCAGATAGTACACAAATGAACTACTACTTTTAGAGATTATGCTTCCATTTAACTGGGCTTTTTTTCATGTCATATAGTGATGATTTAAACTAGCTTTATAGTCTTCTACAGAAAGAATTTGTCATGATTGACTATGGTTTCAACAAACACGAGGGGTGTAGATGGCTACTGTGAGCCTCAGCCAGCCCATTTTGCTCTTTCTGTCTTGATAAGTTGAATGTCGTGCAAATGTCTCCAGCCTTGGCACTAGACAGGCAGGAAGCCAGAACCAGTAATAGAAGCAGGAGCAGTCTGTGAATACTTGCTGATTAATTTTAGCTCCATAGGCTTGATGGGTTTTCCATCCCTATAATTATCATCAGCAAATAGTTATTGAATGATGTCCAGCATATTTTTATTCTTCTTTCTTTGGCCCTAATTTTCCTTTTCTATTTTACCTCTCAGTGTGAGTTCATCACACGTCTTTCTGTTCATCAGACCAAGAGCCTCCCGTGATCAGTGGGTAGGGACTCAGTTATATTCCTCCTACAAGATTATTTATATAATATGTATCTATAAATCTATCTACCTAAAATCTATCTATCTATCTATCTATCTATCTATCTATCTATCTATCTATCTATCTATCATCTACCAATATAAATTATCTTTATTATGAAGTAGCTCAAATACTCACTAGAAATGGTAGGAGAATATATATGTGAGGAAATAAGATATAGGTGAGTGGCTAGCTCTTCTGCCTGGCTGCCGTGTTAGTAGATCTGTATCTGCTGTGTAAGTTGTTATTTTTTATTACAAATGATGTGCAACATCTTTTCTCTTATAAACTCTTGCTAGACTTGATCTGTGGGGGAAATGGAGAGTGGGGTTGATGGTGTGGAGTTATGAAAGTAACAACTGTCAAAAGACATTCTAGAATGCAGATGACAGGCACCTAAACAAAGTGGTGACTTTCGTGTTTGTGGCATTAAAACGATGAACTGTCACTTTAGATGCCATTTCTGTCTTAAAAAATTTTAAGGTAATATGTGCTAGTAAATGATACAAACTTAGTATAAGAGCCCAGACATGCAGAAGAGAATGATACCTAAATTCCCTCCCTACTCTAGTCCCATTTTAGAGACACAATTAATGTGTAGTTAGTACTTCCTTAAGCCATTGTCTGGTCATGGATTTGTACACGTGTACCCACATAGTTTAATAGTAACTAAAAATATTCTTGCGTGTATATCTGTATATAATGTGTGTAAGTGTAGGCACATGTCCCACGATAGAGGTGTGTGTGTGTGTGCACAACTCTGTGAAATAGTTCTCTCCCGTATTTATATACTTAGATTAGGGGTATTGAACTCTGTTCCAGGCTTGCCTAGCAAAAATGTTTACCTGGTTAATCTGTTTTTCTTTTAAAGAAACATGAGGTTTTATTGCATGCATTTTTTAACTTTACTAGATGTATTGGGGTTTTATGTCAATATTTCTAGGTAATATGTCAATATTTCTAGGTCTATGAAGATTTTGGATCAGGTGCCATATGTGGAAAGTAGATTCTTGGCAGGAAAGCAATGCCATCCCATCATGTGTCAATGGCACCCTGGCAGGTTAAAGTTTACTCAGCAGAATCATGAGGTTGTTCTTAAATGATCCCTTGTGAGTTTCTTTTCTAGGTAATTGTGGCATTATGATGCATTATTGCTGCATATTTAAATTATTTCCACATTTTAACTATTACAAGCCATACTAAGATGAATATCCTTGTATTTACAGTTTTCTATCGTTATACAAGTACTTTTGTAGTAACTAACTAGTGCATGGCTCATGCAGTGACTAAGTACCCAATGTGCTGCACTTATGGAAAAGCTTGCTCATTCCAGCTTTTTTTGTTGTTGTTGCTACTCAAATCTTCCTTTGAATAGACTTGAAAAAAGTCCAGTTAATAGAGCTAAGAATGGTTATAAGGACCAAGCTCTGCCTGACCATCCCTGTGTCTACTTTAGTCATGCCTTTGCTAAATTCATTAAAAATAAATTCCAGAAAGTTAGTTATTTGAATTTGGAAAAGAGGTCCCATTTGCCAATTCTTGGTCTTAGAGCACAAGCCATTGGTGTTCTGTTCAGAAACTTTGCTCCTGTGCCCATGAGTTCGAGGCTTTTCCCCAATTTCTCTTCTATTAGTTTCAGTGTAGCTGGTTTTATGTGGAGGTCCTTGATCCACTTGGAATTGAGCTTTGTACAAGGAGAGAAGTATGGATCAATTTGCATTCTTCTACATGCTGACCTCCAGTTGGACCAGCACCATTTCTTGAAAATGCTGTCTTTTTTCCACTTGTCAAAGACCAAGTGACCATACGTGTGTGGGTTCATTTCTGGGTCTTCTATTCTATTCCATTGATCCTCCTGCCTGTCTGTGTTCCAATACCATGCAGTTTTTATCACTATTGCTCTGTAGTACAGCTTGAAGTCAGGGATGGTGATTCCCCCAGAAGTTCTTTTATTGCTGAGAGTAGTTTTCACTATCCTGGGTTTTTTGTTATTCCAAATGAATTTTAAGATTGTTCTTTCTGCTGGGTGGTGGTGGCACACGTCTTTAATCCCAACACTTGGGAGGCAGAGGCAAGCAGATTTCTGAGTTCAAGGCCAGCCTGGTCTACAGTGTGAGTTCTAGGAAAGCCAGGGCTACACAGAGAAACCCTGTCTCGAAAAACCATAAAAAAAATTTTTTTTTAAATCGCTCTTTTATCTCTGTGAAGAATTAAGTGGGATTTTGATTGGGATTGCATTAAATCTGTATATTGCTTTTGGTAAGATAGCCTTTTTTACTATATTAATCCTTCCAATCCATGAGCATGGGAGATCTTTCCATCTTCTGAGTTCTGTTTCAATTTCTTTCTTCAGGGGCTTGAAGTTCTTGTCATACAGGTCTTTTACTTGCTTGATTAGATTCACACCAAGGTATTTTATATTATCTGTGAATATTGTGAAGGGTGTCATTTCTATAATTTCTTTCTCAGTCAGTTTATCTTTTGAGTAGGGGAAGGCTACTGATTTGCTTGAGTTAATTTTATATCCAGCCACTTTGCTAAAGTTGTTTATCAGGTTTAGCTTTGTGAAACAACAGATAAATAATTTGGTAGCAGAACCTACTCAGATACTTTATTGTAAGTTAGATATGGAGGACCATGAGACTCAAGATGAGGTTGTTACTCTACCCAGGGTGTTCCCAAAACCCATCTCCACCCAACCTAAAAGAGGGGACTTCCACCCCTAGACCAAGCAGAGAAGGGCCACCCAGAACCCCCTCTGATTGGAGATCTGAATTCTTGCTTAGGCTGCGAGGCTAAGTACTGCAAGGGAATATAAATAAAAGTTAAAAATATCTCTCCTGAGGAACAAGCCTGACTGCATAGGGGTTGATGTCAAAAGTATCCCCTCTCCAGGAAAAAGACATCGGGATGGGTATGGCCCTCATGCCTCACTGGACAACGACAGGGGGACCGGAGCCATTACAAGGTCCCCTTCAATTACTGGAGGTCAGGCCTCTATCCCCGCCTTCTCAAGATTAGAATCACCACAGCCCTTCTATACTTAGAGAAGGGAGGAGATGTCAGGGGCAGCCCTGCTTATACACTGAAGGCCTAAAATCAGCCACAGGCCTAAAATCAGCAATAGGCCTGTCATACATGTATGCTAACACCAAGTCTTGGGTCTCTGTGGAAAAACATTGAAACAGATGGCTATAAGCTAATGTCAGCAGGCAGCTTTTGTGGAAATTTACCAGCCTGAGTAGTCATAGACCTTGTAAATAGGTAGCCTTGGCAGATAATACCAACTTAGATAAGGACAAGTGAATCATAGGTAGAGTCATAGTGACCTATCCCCTGAACCTTCACGCAGCCAATACCCTGTTCTGAAAGATATCTGTACTCCCCCTGAACACCCATGCCCCAGTGTCATCCCCTTCCCCACATCCTGCCTTTTTGTGTTTACAACCCCTGTGTGAATAAGTAAAAATTATGATTTGAAAAAAAATAAATTATTTAGGAAAAAAGAATTATAAAAAAAATAATTTGGAAAAGATGCTCACAAGGGATCATTTAAGAACAGCCTGATGATTCTGCTGAGCAAACTTTAACCTGCCAGGGTGCCATTACCACATGATGGAATGGGGTTGCTTTCCTGCCAAGAATCTACTTTCCACGTATGGCACCTGATCCAAAATCTTCATTGTAAAGCATCATAACTTCAGTCCATGCGTTTGAGGTACTATAACCATCTCTCACCATGTGAGGAGGACAGAGTTAGCTTCTCAGGATATTAGTACAGAGATAGGTACAGGGTAGGAGAGAAGTGAGTCTTTATTCTAGCCTTCTTGGACTGCTTAGAAATTTATATTTAAAAGAAGCAAGTGAAACAAAAATAAAAACAAAAGATAATGCAAGTTTGAAACACCTGGAGTCTACCACTTAGAGATACCATTGAAATAAGTAGAAAAAGAAAGAGAAGAAAGGGAAATCTGGAAGACAGATAGGATCCTCATTATATAGTTTGAATATCTGTATTCAAAGTCCAGATATCTCTGACATGAGAGTGTCACACACTTCAATAAGTAACAATTATATGCTTCCCCCTTTATTTTCTCCCATTTACCTTCCTCTTTTTTCTTCTCTTGTTCTTATTTTAAGCAATTTTTGTTTTCCCTAGCCAATTAGAGTTAGGAGTTTACCTCTAAACAAGCGCTGTTTGCAGAACCCAATGATGTAGAACACAAGCATTCCACTCCCACTGGAGCAGAGAGGCAGGCCAAGGTTACTGGGCATCTAAGATGACCTCAAGTTGGATAGGGTTTCTTCTTAATGATTAATTGGGTGAGATGGGTAAACTCCTTTATTTAGAACATATACACATGGGGAGCTTTCATTCTGAAGTTAATTTTCTAATTCTGGCTACATTTGCCTCAAAGTTTCACTTTTAAAAAGAAACTATATAGGAAACACTCCTTCATTAGGGGCACGTTTCAAACAAAAAAGGAGAAACAAAACCATGGTAATCTATGCCATTGGATTCTCTAGCCTCAGTATAAAACCCTTAAGCTATTATTCTGCTGTATGTGTCATTTAAGGATTATGTTTTATTGCTTTGTTTACAGAAGGCTTGATAATACATTAACTTATACTTTATCTTTAGATTTGATCTACTGGAATTACATAATAAAATAGTAGCATTTGTTTACTTCAAACCAAAGCCTGAAATCTCCACTTACAAGAAAATCAATACCACAGTTTAATTCTATCTGCAATCTCTATGCAAACACCATTCATATTTTATTTATATAAACTTTACATTTCCTTACATCTGTAACAGAAGCATATGGTATGGATGATAAGGTAGTTGTAATCATTCAATATTTATTCACTTAAGAACAGCTCCAAGTCAATCTGAAGACTCCAGTCAATGTATCCTAGTAGACATGTATCCCTGACAAAGCATTTAACTTCTTTGGGTCTTTTGTTTCCTTATCTGAGAAATATATGTAGCAAGAATATTTGCCTTAAAAGATACTTGTAACAGAGTAAATAAGATATTCCCTACACAGCCTTTAGCAGGTGCTGGCACTGAGCAACGAAGAGTAAAGGCACAATTATTCCTACAGAATGTGTGATGGCCCTCACCACATACCTTAGAGAAGTACACATGTGCATGGCATCAGCTTTCTTCACAGTAAGCCTGCCCTATTCATATCATGGACTGTGAAATGAAACTACTGAGTACCTGCTGAGGATTCTGTAAAAGAAAGCCAGGCACTGACTGGGAATTTTAATTTTTCTTGTATGATTTCCCAGGCCTACCATACCATAAGGTCCTGTAAGTCTACAAGTTCCATACATTACATCTCTGTTCAGTTTGATCTTTATGAAACCTACGAGGACTTAGATTTCATCATCCAACTGAACAGGATCAAATAAAGACAGATATCTAACAAAATACTAGTTGGTCAAAATGCTACAGCTAAAAGAAGGAAATGCCCAGAGAATGAAATGATTTGTCTGGAGTTTCACTGACTTGCTAAAGGCCTAAAATGAACAAAAAATCCTTTCCAATTCCTCATCAAGTGGTTTACACACGATACCATACGTAGTGATATATTTTCAGACATCTATGTTTACCTAGTATGAATTTATTGTCAGTGACATGTTAATCCACAAATTCACTTGTTTTCTTTTATCTGTGCCCTCAAACGCTTTAACAGCAAGGTCCAAGTCTGTACAGTGGAGTGGACACTGCACTGGATGTAAAGACAGGGCTCTGTGCTTCTTCTGCCTCTCCCCTCAACTGAACCATCCTTAGTCACGTTTCCTCCTTGTGATGGTTGAGTTTCCTCTTCAGCTTAGGTCTCTGGACTTTCCCTCCTCTTTGTCCTAAACCCATCTAGATGTATGGTTGCTCTCCTGCATTCATAGGAGACGGGCCCCAGGGCTCTCTGTGGATCCCTAAATGTACAAATGCTCAAGTCCTTTCTATAAAGTACTACTGTGAAACTCAATGGGAACACTGTGTGATGGTTATACGACACTACTTAGGAAATAACACGAACCAAAACAAACCAAAAACAAAACCAAAAACAAAACAAAAAACAAAACAAAAAACAAAAACCAATATGTATGTTTAGTATTTTTTTCCTTTGTGTGTGTATAAGTTTGAAGAAGTGTGTATATACATGTGTATATATGTACATGTACACATGTGTGTGGAGTCTAAAAGTCAACCCTGAGTGTCTTCCTTATTTTTGAGAAAGGGTCTCCCACTGAACATGGAGCTGGCTGATTCAGCTAGGCTGGTTTCCCCTCTCATGCTAGGGTTACAGGCTCCCTGCCCAGTTCTTGGTTCTAAGACTTGGGGTCTAAGGGATTAAACTGGTGCTTTCTAAGCACAAGGAAGCACACACTTTACAACTTAACAGCCCCCCTGTGCTCCTAGACACCATTATTCTCCTTGGTGCATGTTTAGTTGAGTCGACAGATTCAGAACTCATTGATACAAAGAACCAACTATAATGATGCCCTTTTGCTTAGCACTGGCTGCAAAGCTTTGGTTAGACTTCCTACCGTTTGCCTCCATGAAAGCACTGAAGATCAAGATAAGTAAAGTACATCCCTATTCTTGAGATCACCTCAGAATAGAATGGTCAGAGAAACAAGGAGGCGAGGGGCTAAAAAAGACAGGGTGATAGGAACCCTCCAGTGGGAGAAGGAAGACAGGACATTGATGAGATGACCATTCCCCACTGGATGGAGAGGGGCAACCACAGTCTGAAGCTAAGGTAGGAAAGTTCATACAGAGAGGCAGACTATTTCCCACAGAGCTGGCTTGGATGAGAGTAAACCTAGAAGGAACCAGGTTCCCCATTTTTCTCCGGTACGACCTTCACCTACTTATCTCAGCTTCCTCATCAGTTATAATAGGCATAAGGTCTGGATTCTCTTTCAGGCTATTGTGACCCATCAATGAGATTATATATGCTGGTGTTAGCAGAACACTCAGCAATAACTTGTTAAAGTAACAGAAGTATTACCAGTTTGCTTTCACCAAACCTCTTGTCTTCTTTTCTTTCTTCCAAGGACAAGGACATATTTATATCTTGTTAGCACACTTTGTTGTATTTAAAGATTGTGTGTCTGTGTGTATACTTGCTTGTATCTCTGTCCACTGTGTTTGTGCAAGTACTTGCAGAGAAGATAGTGCTAGATTCCCTGAAATTGAAGTTACTGTCAGTTCAGAGTGGCCGAGTGGACTCTGATAACTGAATCTGAATCCTCTGGAAAAACTCTTTATGATGGAACTATTTCATTAGTACCTAAAAATATTTTTAATAACACCAAAGGACTTGAAGCAGTATGAGCTAAAAAGAAAATAGAAAAAAAAAATGGCCAGCAGCAAGATGATTCAGCAGAGCAGCATGGATGACTCAGCAGAAAAGTGTAAGATGACTCAGCAGAAAAATGAAAGGTGAGTTAGCAGAAAAGTGCTTGCCGATTGTATGTTCCCCCGTCCCAATTTGACACAGCTAGAGTTATCTGAAAATGGAGAACCACACTTGAGAAAATACCTTAACAAGATTGACCTATAGGCAAACCTGTGGGGCATTTTCTTAGCTAATGATTGGTGGTGGGGGTGGGAGGGCAGCTCACTGTGAGTAGTGCCAATCCTGGGGAGGAGGCCTTGGGTTGTATGAGAAAGCAGAGGGAAAGAGGAGGATCAAGTTAGTATGCAGCAGTCCTTTGTGGCCTCTGCTTCACTTCCTGCTTCCAAGTCCTGCCTTGAGTTCCTGCCCTGACTTCCCTCAGTCACTAAGTGTGGCCTGAATAGAAACCCTTTCCTTTCCAAGTTGCTTATAGTCTGTCATGGAATCTTATCACAGAGACAGAAAAGTGACTAATGCAACAGGGCTGCTGCTAAGTGTCCCATAGTGTCATCATAGTGCACAGGGTGGTCCGTTACAGCAAAGAATTATCCAAGTGCCAGCCAGTGCTGAGGTCGAGTCCTGCCCTGGAAATAACCCGTTCACTGCTTATTTTCCACCAATCATCAAGAAACAAGAACCATCAAGATTGCATCCTCACTTACCTGCAAAAGCATTTCACTTGGGCATTTTACCCATTTTACCATCTCCTTTAGAAAAGAAAGTTTTCTAGAGTTTTTGGTATAGTTATTCAAATGGTCTTCTCAAAAGAATGGAAGTGTGTGTGCCTTGCATGTGCAAGTGTAGGGGTGAATGTGGTCACCTGTGAAAATGCCTGCAGAGGCCACATTTTCTATTCTGTCACTATCGACTTCACTCCATTGAGATGGCATCTCACTGAACCTGAAGCTAAGACAGCATTCAGCAAGCCTTAAAGATCCTCTTGCCTCTGTCACCCACAGTGCTGGGTTACAGGAGCATGTGGCCATGTCTGGATCAAACTCTGGTCCTCATGCTCCAAAAGCATGCACTCTTAGCCACTGAGCCATCTCTCCACCCCAGAAAAAAGTCATTATTTTTATCATATGAATAGCAGTGTACAATGTATATATAGTGCTAGAATTGAACTCAGGCCCTTGTGCATGCTAAGTCAGAGCTTTATCAATGAGCTATTCTCCCCAATACACAATAATTTTAACAATATTCACCCCCAAAGACATTCACTTGCCCATCTTTTGACTTCATTTTTCTTTTCATTTGAAAGTAGAGAAGCTTTGACAGCCTTGGCTAATCTCCTGCATCACAGAGATGCAAATGGCTATCTTTGGGGAGGAAGGAGCTTTGAGCTCCTAAAGTTTTATTAACTCTTCTGCCAGATCTGGGTCAGTACCAGAACAGCTCAAGGTGTCTGTGTTTGTCTCTTTTAAGGAGAATTGGCTTCAGCTAGCTTTTCTAAGTTGCAGCATTAATGTCTCATCTCCGTCCTTGTTTCTTCTTTTCTTCTAGAAACAAACAGCATAGTGGTCAAGCAGCTGGCTCTAGGGTGAGACTGTCTGGGTTTGACTCTGCTTCTGTTAACTTATTGCTCTGTGACCTTTACAAGTTTCTCAAAGGTTGGAGTGCCTCTGGTTCCTTTACTGGTAAGACGGGGAAAACAGAGTGCCTGGTCAGGATCCAGTCAGCTCCCCACTGTAGAGTGCTCAGAGCTGAGCTTCCCAAACCACATATCACAGTCCTATATGCATTCCCGTAACTGAATGGGAGGCCATGAAAATTCAGCAACCATGAAAGATTTCTGAATGCTTGAAGACCAAAACCTCACAATCAAGTTTGCAAGGAATCCATGCAGCATGCCCACACTGCATCTCATGACTTCACCGAAGCCTTGCCTCTGAACACATCACACATAAGGCCAACGATGCTACCCTAAGACATCCTGGCTAAAGATGTGAGACTATGGTGCATGATACATCGGATTGTCTCTATTATTCAAGTTTTCTCTTCTTATAGAAACATAATCATCCATTTAGAACAAAGACTTTTAATATTTCCTTACCAAAATGTCTCAGCATGTAAAGATACAATCAGTCTAATTTTGGGCCATATTCTGTATATTTGGTTTTTAAGCTTGCTATTTGCACTTTTTGCTTGAATTTCACAGCAAGTTTCCAGTGTGTTTCAGCTTGGGATTGGGACAGAATTCCCAACAATTTCTGAAATGGTGCTAAACATACTTTGTGTTACATGTTTATGCAAAGTGGTGCTCCCAGTACTGATGATTATAAAATCCAAATATTGATCAGCTCTGAAAATTGAAGATGTTCTATAGCCAATAGTATCAAATATTCAGCTAAGATTGAATTATTTATGTAAAAAACAAGCACACTCAGCGTGCAAATATGCTTATTTTAATAAATTCCAAAAGCGTGTGTATACAGAGAATTGAAGTTTTCTTTATGATTTTATGTCCACACATATTTTGCCTATACACATATTTTATATTCTGGGATTGGATGAAGATGGGATTAATATGACCAGTCTTGACACAGAACACTGCCAGCTGTCACTCTTGAGTCTTTCTTGTTTGCTTTGAGGGATCATTGACTTGCCCATAGGACTCCCATCCTCTCCTAAACTGTAGGAGTGATATTAGCTGGGAAGAAGTTCCTGTTCCTGCAGGGCAGGTGACATGGTTGCAGGTGAGGCCAGAAGGGACACAGTAGGGAGCTAAAGTGGTCACTAATGGCCAGTCTGTCCTGCCTCCTTCTTAGCTGCCAGTACCTTGTGTTTTTCTTCCCCCCTTCCCTTTCCCAGTACAGGTTTGTCTTCGTGTCCCTATCATTTCTCCCCAAGGATGCCAAGATCCCAAGGCCTTCCCTCTTCCCTGCTTTGCTTTAACCTTTACGTCACTTTGCATGGCCTTTCCTTAAACACTGCTTTCCATTCAAATCACCTGAGAGTTTGTTTAAAGTGCAGCTATTCAAGCTCCACCTCAAACCGCCTGCCTAAGGGCAGAGTCCAGGAATCTTTATCTGAGGTAGTATGATTTACTATCTAAGAACATGCCCCAGAAACCAGACTGCAGAAGCTATTCACTAGATATGTGACCAGGTATTTAACTATCTCTTGTCCCATCCTCGTCTGTAAGGTGGCTCTGAAAGAGAAGCTACTTTGGCTTTTAGAGCTAGAGGGAGAGGAAACCAACTCATTCCACAAAATAAATCACTGCACACCAAGAGGAGGTCTCTGTGTCTTCCTAACATTGCCTTTTTTTTTTTTTAATTAAGTTGCAGCTTCATTTTTGACTAACTGACTTAAGGTGTTATTAAAACAAAAAAACAATTTTTGAAGAGAAAAATTGGAGAACTCACACTTACCAACTTAAAAACTTACTACAAAGCTACCCAGATCAAAATAGTGTGGCATAAGAACAGGGGTTTAGATGATGGAACAGAATTGAGAGTCCAGAAACATATGTCTTGGCTCAACTGATTTTTGATGAAAATGCTAAGACATACAATCTTTCTCAACAAACAGTGCTAGGATAATTGAACAAACATATGGAAATAAAATATTCAAAAGTAAACTCAAAATGGATTGCAGACTTAAGTGAACAGATAAAATTATAAAATTCTTAGGGGAAAACATATAGACAAGTCTCTTTGATCTTGGATTAAAAAGATTAAAAATCTTTTCTACTTCAAAAGATATCATGAAGAACATAAAATGTTGGCCAACAGAATGAGGGAACTTTTGCAAATTATAGATCTGATACAGCCTAGATCTATTATATATAATGAACTGTTGCTACTCAATAATTAAAGGACAACAAATGCCCTGCATAGGGCTCCCTAAAGGAAACAAATGACTAATAAACATATCAAAATGTTAAAGGATGTGTAACCTTATTAGCTGTGAAAACAAGAGATATTATTCTATTTCAACTAGTCTAGGCATATTTTTAGAAAAGAAATATAATGTGTTGGTGAGGATTTGGAGAAATATAGCTCTCCCACAATGATAATAGAGTTCCCAAATGGCTCAGTCTTATGGAACACATGTTGCAGTTCCCTCAAAAAGTTAAACATAGAGTTACTATCTGATCTTAAGAAGAGTTTAAGAAACACCAGCGCAGTATAAGTTAGTGCCATTACCCTTTGTTGCCTCCCAGAACTAGAAGGTAAGGCCCTACTACTAAAGACACATATACTTATCAGGACTTGGAGGAATTGAGTTGGTTCTGACCTAAAAGCCTCTTCCTTGAGGACTAGCTCTCATAGTAGCAGAAGGTGCTATGCAAGCTTCCAAGAGGAGAACAATTAATAGTCCTACCTAGATGCAAAGCTAGCCAACTATAACAATGGCCAGATATTCCCAAGGGAACAATGTGGCATTTATATGTTGGGGTAACCAACAATGTCTAATTGGATGCAATGCCTGTTCAGTGGAAGGGAATTCATGTCTGGTATTATAAACCTGTCTAACTACCCATAGCTGGTGAGGTCATAAACCATAGAGGATCACCTACTTCTGCCTCTTTCTTAAGCTGTTGTAATTTCTAACTGCATTCTAAATATGTATTTTTATACCCACAAGTAAGTGTAGCTCTTACACTTTTTCAGCAGATGGAGAACATTACAGAAATCTAAACCTGGTCAAATTATAAAGAACAACTGATCATAAGGTGCCAATCCCAATTGGTACATCTATAATATACCCCATTGGTACATCCATAACAACCTATTGGTACATCTATAACATACCCCATTGGTACATCTATAACATACCCCATTGGTACATCTATATCATAACCCATTGGTACATATATAACATAACCCATTGGTACATCTATATCATAACCCATTGGTACATCTATATCATAACCCACTGGTATATATATAACAAAGCCCCTACACTGAAGGCTCAGGAAACACAGTGGAAGAGGGAGGTTAAAAGATTATAACATCCAAGGGGATCAGGATGTCTGCTATGAGATATCATCTCTCATACATGACAGGAAAGCTGCATCCTTAAAATCTCAACAATATGATTGCTCAAACAAGATCTTCACAATGGCAAATATTAGCTGACTTGCCAGCATGGATGGCAGGACTCTCACATGCCCCTACCTCTAGATGTAGAGCTACAGGAATCAATGGCTGCTGCAAGAGGGAGAATCAGTCTTCTCCAGGAACAAGGCCACTGATGGGTTATCTAATCATAAGTGATCAGCCCTAAACACACAACTGTGCAAACAACACTAAATGGACTCAAAAGAAATTTGTATGTATGTGTCTTAGGGTTTCTATTGCTGTAATTGAATGCCATGCCAAAAAGCAAATTGGGGAGGAAAGGATTTATTTGGCTTCCATATCACTGTTCATCATTGAAGGAAGTCAGGACAGGAACTCAAGCAGGGCAGGAACCTGGAGGCAGGAGCTAATGCAGGGGCCATGGAGGGGTGCTGTTTACTGGCTTGTTCTTCATGGCTTGCTCAGCCTGCTTTCCCAGGGATGGCACCACCCACAATGGGCTGGCCCCTCCCTCATCAATCACTAATTTAAAAAATGCCTTAAGGCTGGAATTTAGGGAGGCCTTTTCTCAATTGAGTTTCCCTGCTTTCAGAATATTCTAGCTTGTGTCAGGTTGACATAAGACTAGCCAGCATAACATACATAGTGTATGTGTGTATGATTATGCATATATGTAATAATCAAAGAAGTCATGAATTTGAGCGAGAGTGGGAAATGTTGGAAAGAGTTGGTAGGGAGAGAGGGAGGGGTGGAAATGATGTACCTTCAGTACTCATGTATAAAATTGTCAAAAAACAAAGAAAACTATAAAAAAGAAGTCTCGAGTGAAGTTATACATTTCTAAACAAAACATTGTACTTGAATGTTCCCAATGACATTATCCCTATTAGTCAAATGGTTATAACTTAAATGTCTGTCAAGTGATAAATGAGAAAACAAATGTGGTCCATATAGCAAGATGCTCTAGATCTACAGAAAGGGGTGATGTGCTAACCAGGGCGTGGAGAGACAAGTCTTTAACACATTGTTCTAAGTCAGCGGTTCTCAATCTGTGGGTCTCAACCCCTTTAGGGGTCAAACTACCCTCTTATATATCACATATCAGATGTCCTGCATATTATATGTTTACCCTAGAATTAATAACCATAGCAAAATTAAAGTTATGAAGTAGCAACAAAAATAATTTTATGGTTGGGGTCACCTACTCATGAGGAACTGTATTAAAGGGTCACAACATTTGGAAGGTTGAGAACTACTGTTCTAAGTAGGTAAAGCCAAACATAAATGACCACATACTGCATGATTCTAGTTACCATCCAGAACCAGATGGGAGGGTATAGAATTTGAGAATTCATCTTTTGTTTCCTATGCAGTGCTTGGTTTGAATGCAGAGCCTGTGTACACTGGCTAGGCATGTCCTCTACCACGGAGCTACATACCCAGCTGTCTGGGACTGCCTCTTCCAGTGAGAAAGTTATGATCAATATGGCAGTGGATAGCATTGTAACTAAAGGATGTTGTGAGCCAATGAGCTGCAGGCATACTATTCAGAGCAGAGATGGATGTATCAGACTATGTCCTCAAGACATTAGAAAGGGATTAACCTGCCTTCTCCCTACATCCCCTGCTGCTGAGTTTTTCTTATAAGATGCTGTGTTATACTGGTTAAATGCTAGACTCTGGTTTATACCAAATGAGTCCAGCTCTTATTTCAACCACTCAGTAGCCTTGCGTTCTAAAGAGATATAGTCTCTTTCTTTAACTATGAACAGGACTTAGCTATAGTTTTGACTTAATAGACTTATTTAAAGGTTTAAACAAAGTAACTGCATAGATAGAGTTATACTGTACTTGTAACTACAAATAATAATAAACATTAACCACCACAGTTGCTTTTAGTGTTTCTCTAAGAACTTTATGTTATAGATGAGAAAATAGATGGCTTCCATTTGGCATCTGTGTTTGTTATGAAAAATTACTTGAGCAAAGTACAATGATATACATCTATATCTATCTATTTATCAAGTGTCATAATAAAGCCTCACCCACTAATTATAAAATAAATTAAAGAAAGAATTAATAAGTTGGGCTTTTGACCTAGGGTGGAGTCACTTGAATTTCGAGTGTAAGTCTAGCAGAGAATAAGGATAGTATGTTCACATCTAGATTGGGTTTCCTAGTCTGCTAAGCTGTGGATGAAAGCCTCAATCACATCAAGTTCACCAAAGTGATAAGCATCACCTTGTGAAGCCCCTGCAGCCTGGTATCTCATGAACTTTAGGAGGGGACTCCAAACAGGAAGGAACAAAAAGTAGCCATGCAGTGAGTAAAAGCTGCAGGTTGGATCTCCAGAGCTGAGTTTATGACACTGAGTCACACCCCTTTCTAAAATGCTCCCCAGACTTCTGGCTCTGGGGTTGGGGGGTGATAAAATTGAAGTGGTGCTCTGATCCCATGATGCCTCCAGATTGGCTCCTGTCTGTCTTTCAGCTTCACTGTGCAACCCTTGGCTTACTGTGCTCTCATCCAGGAGTTGGCAAACCACAGCCAAGATTTTTAAAGTTTTATTAGGACATAGCACACTCACACGTTTATGCATCTCAGGTGGCTGCTTTCACCCTGAAATGGCGGAGCTAGGCCATATAGACAGAAACCATATGGTCCACAATGTGAGCACATGGTAACATTTAATGAAACCCAGGAAATGAGGTCTGGTTGAGGGTCCAAGAAGAAGGAATGGCTTTGTTCATCAGCTAAGAATTTTTGCTGTAAAATAAAAGCAATTTTGATGTGTGTCTGTGTGTGTGTGTGTGTGTGTGTGCGCGTGCACATAGAAACTCTCAATTCCCTAACCATCCTGACTATCATACTCCTGTGACCAGCAAAGATGCCTGGAATACACTCTTGCAAGGCTTGTGACTTTGGGTCACACATTTTGCAAAACATTGACTTCGCTGCTTTGATTTGACATTTTGGCTAAGATGACTTTTGTGCCTTTGATTACTCTTATACCTACATGCTGCAGACATTCTCCTACCACAGTTCTTAGAGAACATACACTGGAAGGCCAATGACTCTCAACCATCTGATGTTGTACCCAATCCACTTCCTAATCGTAAGGAATGATAATAAGTGAGCACATGCTACTCACGCTGTCGTATCTAATGCTCGCTGAGGAGGGGAACATTTGTTATCTACATCATAGATGAGAAAACTAAGGAAAAGAGAAGTGACGTCATTTGTCCAAGATGTGTAGTCATGAATAATGAGGACAGTTCTAGGGCTAAACAGAAGTTCTGACAACATAGCACTGATTAATTTGCCTTAGTAATGGATCTTCATCATATGGTTAAGCTAAGGTAGACGGCTATAGTTTATTAAATAGGTGAGAAAATCCTCATTTTCCAGACTAGTAAATTGAGGCATGAAAAGTTCAGCAATTTGCCAGTGTTATGAAACATTTGCGAGGCAGAAGACTATCAGGGGTTCTGTCTCTCTCCACTCTTCCTATTGGAAACAGAGACAAAATGGAACCATATGCAACTTCTTTGTAATGAAGCATCCGTAATTCTGGAGCCTCCTGAGTGTTAAATCAGAGCACGCTACCTATTGTGGATGTCTTAGACTGCACATGTATCACATCTGTCAGTCACAGACAGACATTCTTTAAGAAAAGCGTTCTACTGAGAAATATGTCTTAAGGGAAGAATAGGAAGTATAATAATAATAAAAAACATTGGAGACAAAACTCACCATTATCTCACCAAAGGGCACTTAAGTCTCTCTTATCTTTAAGCGGCTCACTATCATCACAAGTCATGATCTTGGAAATGCTCACAGAAAAATCGTAAGTATGCATAGCTGTGTGTATGTTCTTACACACAAACACATACTATGGAGCCAACTTTCTTTTAGGTATGTCTGTGATTTTTACACTTTTATTTTAGGTTCTATTTCCTAGTCTGTGTAAATTTATAGTAAATAAATTTATAGAAAACACAAAATTTTAGCTATAGGAAGAAGGATGATAGTGGGTTTTAATTTTCCTCTACATTTGTCTTTACTTTTTTTTTTTTTACCTTCTCCAATGTAACTTTAGCTCTCTCCTTTTTCCTCTCTTTCTCCTTCCTTCTTCCCCCTCCCTTTGTTCCTCTTCTCCCTCCCCCCGCAAGAAGGTCTCACTTTGTCACTCAGACTAATTTTGAAATCCCAAACTCAAGCAATCTTTCTATTCTCAAGAATATATTACCTCTCTAAGAAGAAACTTTTCATGATGCATGTTGCTATAGACTAAGAATCTGCAGTCTCTTCTACATCCATAGGTTGCAGCCCTAACTCATAATGGGATCAGAGGACAGTGTCAGAGAAACATGTTGTTCAAGGGCCTGGTCTGTGGTATAATGGCAGCCAGCCCAGATTTAGACACGTGCTTTTAGGGCAAGATGTTGGTATACTGCACTTTGGGGTCTGCATCTTCAACAAGGACTGACTCTGGTTGGGTGTTGAGCTTTTATATCCAACTACTAACAAGATGTCCCCACTTTTGACATAAATTAAATTTTTATTTATTTACTTATATATTATTTATTTGTGTGTGTGAGAGACAGAGACACAGATACACACACACACACACACACACACACACACACGGGGGGGGGGGCAATAGGGCTCAGGACTCTCCAGAGAAAGACTAGAATCCTCTTTACTGACACACATTGTAAATCCTTGTAGGAAAAACTAGGGTGCTCCCAAATGGAGGACTCATGGAAAGGAGCACACCATGGAGCTGATACAAAATGGCAGTGCAATTCCAGTAAGAAAGGCTGACATCAGCCAACAGCAGGGTGATCATCTCCATGCCGAGACTAGAGCTTGTCTGGACCCAGCTATCCTAGGAGCACTCAAGAAAGGCTTGACTCTGCAGCCTTGAGAAAGGGCATGTATGATCTGGAAGAATGATAGGATATATGAAATAGTGGCACTGGGGTTCACACAGCTTTTCAGTGGGGTGCTTAGAATGGCTTCCAGGAATGACACTAGCTTTGAGTCATAGTTAGATTAACTGTCCTTGAGGTGGGAATGGTAGCAGCAAAAACAAATAGAGCGGAGGAGAACACTGGAGTCTGGCCACAGCCCATAGATAGTGATGGGAATGTTTGAGGGAGGCCTGCTGTGAGCCACCAGGGCACCTGAGATTGAGCACCTCCCTCCCAAAGGCAGAGCCAAGTGCTCTGTCTCACTCTGCTCAGCAGGGAGGTGATGAGAGGCTCTCAGGCAGACATTCAGCAGGCATTCAGCTCAGATCCTGCAGGACTTCCTGGGAGCAGTGACTATGGTGGCAACAGAAATGAAGAAAGACTTCTAGTCCCAAGTACTGTCTTAGTGGAAGCACGTGAGCCTGGAGCCACGGATCCCTGCTTCGCTGAGGATACTCATCGGAGTTGTTTCTAGCCACATGTTTAGCACCCCTGGGCATTTCCAGAAATACTTAAGGGAAAAGAATTCATTAAAGGCTGAGGTGAAACAGGGACACATATAACTGGTGACGTGTGAGGTGTTTTGGAAGAGATTATTTAAACAACTCTGGCCAGAGGTTATTAAAAGCATACAATGCTCCCCGGGCTCAACACTCTTCTTTAAGTAATTTCACTTCTGTGGCTACTGGCTATAACAATTCCAAGGGTCTGCCCTGAAAGGACTTCATTTTTCTTAGAATCAAGAAACACCACAAACTAGTGTTCAACATGTATGGAGGCACCTGTTCTGTTCTGGGGAGCCTCTCCGTCTGCCATCACTTGACTACACCCTCTAATGTATTTAGTCTTTCCTTTCTCCCATGTGAGCTGGAATAATGGTAGCTGTGTGATACATAAGTTCACTAAAGATGATGAGGGACTTACAGTCGCCAGATTCAGTTTCTGTCGAAGGAGGAGACCTTGGGTTCACTATGCTTTAGTAGAAAGGCTAATTGTGAAAGGTCACTGAGGGGAGACAAGGGAACTTCCTGGAATCTGTTAATAATATATGTCAAAGGCAGCACAAATGACTCATGCCATTATTAATAAGCCTCAAGTCATTTGGCCCCAAGCTGATAGTCTCATTCAACACATCTTTTGGAGGGAGGCAGAGGGGACCCATCACTGCTGACACATGGAAGATGGGAAATCCTCATGTGTTCATCTCTTAGGCAGTAGCTGGTAAAGCAGCAGGAAATTTAAATGCCATCTTATCTTGCATAGGCTACATAAAGCCATGCCTGAGGAAGACAGAGCCTTTGCCTATACCAGGACTGGTGTCCTTTGATAACAAATATCCAATCATGGACTTAAAGATCAGCTAAATGGTCTGATCAGGAACTCTGTTGCCTCCCCTTATCCCTGTTCAGTCTCTTGGCTATCTGTCTTCACTCTCTCCATCACTGGGCCTCTGCCATTTGATAGAGATGCTTGATGATGCCATGAGAGTCATAGAACCATGAAAAATGATTCTTTTTTTTAAAAAAAAATTATGTATCAAAGGGATTTAACAAAACTAGCCCAAGCATACTTTATAGAATATCATACCATTATGATTTTTTATAATGCATTCATTACTTGGCACAATGGAGAGGGAAAATCTTATTTACAATGGGCATAAGGAAGAGGAATGAATTACTGCAAGTTCTAGAAAGTGGAATCAATAAAATCAAGTCAATTGTAATTTCTATGAGCTAATTCAACTACAGGAACACATTTTAGGCCATGCATATATTTGACTGTATGCTGTTTCAGCCCCATATTAAATAGCTCAAAACTAGGAAGATCCATCTCAGATATCAGGAAGGTGGTTTGAACTGATATGAGAGAAAAAAAAAAGCAGTCTACTGCTTTCTGATTACATTTAGCCATATATGCTTAGTATTTTTTTTTTTACCATTTTCCAATGCCATGAAGGGAGAAAGGGATAACAAAACAAACTTTAGAACAAGTTAAAACAAAACAAAACAGCCCTATCCATCTCTCCTTCAGATGCCAACCTCAGCTAGATACCTCTTCTACTTGCGTGCTCATATTCATACACTAAGCCTTGACTCCATCCAGAGAGATCCCATGAGACCCTAAGTGGCCCTGGATGTAAAGCCATCAGTGATACCCCACCTCTCCTGGTGCCACAGCCAGGATTGTCCCTCTCCCAGCTGTCTCTTGGTCCCTGTATCTCATCTCTTCCCTGCTTCTCTGCTTTAGTGCCCGTGTTGCTGTTCTTTAAGCTTTCTTTGCCCCGCCCATCTCACAGCCTGGCACTTGATATTCTTTGGGGGTTCCCAGACAACTATGCAGTCTGCTCCTTTATTCAGAGCTCTGCTCAGTAGTTGACTCCCTACGCAAGGCACCCTTATTCCTTTCTAGTCCTTTGCTATGTTTTGGTTTTGTTCAAGGTACTTTCTACCTAACGTGTCACACCACACAGACACACACACATACAAACACACACATCACACACACACACACACACAGACACACACACACACACACACACACACACACATCACCAGTCCTTATTTTGTTTGCTGTTTTCATTGCCTACAGTAGGATTCACTACTTACTTGCTGAATAAATAAAACTGAGACATTCAGAGCAGTACATTTCTTTTTAGATAAGCCCACACACACAAAAAAGTCTTCATCACTTCTCAGTTTAAACTGTTCAGCGCACATCAAAAATCTTGTGATAACTTTTTTCAGATGCTCTGACCTCTGTGTGACCCTCATCTAATTTCGTTGGAACTCACATTGCCCAGCTGTAGAATGGGAATCAAAGTACCCCTTACATTCCTCCCAGACACTCTAACAAACTGGGATCTGAAACATCTTCCTGACTAAGAAGCCTGCAGATGATCAGGCTGAGATGGGAACCCCAGGAGGGTGGGAGCTGGGCTGCTCTCTTCTCCATTCCTGCACAGAGTAGGCGCTCATGCACCATTTATCAGAGTTCATATCTGTGGGACCCACACTGCACCTGTCCCTGCACCAGTTGTCACGGAAGCCAGCCCCTCCACTGGCCTAACCGCTCTCAGAGCAAAGAACCAAATCTGGCTTCGATGTGACGCAGGCTGCTTTTTCTAAAAGAAGCTAGATTCTCACCACGTTTGATGAGCAAGCTCCCATCGGCGCCTTCTTTCCTTTGAGTACAAATTGGAGAATCTTACGCATGAGACCATTTCAGACTAGAGGATTCTGTTTCTTGGGTCTAACTTTGTTCAGAGACCCTGACTAATACAGTGACTCCTTTTGGGGGCTGAATTTTTTGGTTCTGCTTAGAGATATTGATTCAGCAGATCGTCCCCAAGTCAGACCCAAATAGAAACCATCACAAGAGGGTTGGAGTCAGGTGCTGCATCACTCTCAAGAGGGATCAGTAGAGTAGATAACACACAGACATCCATCCACCTCCTTTTTTCTTATCTTAGTCTTCTGTTCCATCCCCCACTGACACCCCACTGCTCCTCAGACTCATAGATATTTTAGGTCCTACTGGTCCTGAGAATACTGCTAACCCTCTAAGGTCTGACCATTTGGTATCAGAACATCTGTTTTCTCTTTCGCTCTACCGTTTAGAGAAGCATGCTGTAATTTCCTCAGCAGAAGTGAAAGTGATCAGCGGCGCCCCGTGGGTCTGTGCAGGCCCTAAAAAGAGCAAGAAGGAACCTAAAAGGAGAGAGAGAGAGAGAGAGAGAGAGAGAGAGAGAGAGAGAGAGAGA
>NW_021628041.1:0-33604 GCF_004785775.1 Grammomys surdaster
ATATCAAACAGACCTTAATGAATTTTCACGTCCGCTTTTTTTTTTTTTGACAGCCGTCCCTTCCAGCCTGAAACTATAACAACACTTCATAAAACAAGATGCTCCCTTGAGCGACATTTATCCCCCAGTTAAAGCTGTAAATAACCCTGTGACATTAGTCACACGAACCATGCCCAGGGTCTTAAGCGGTAAGGCCGCAATTACCGAGCCTGCAACCTCAAATGTCAAAGTAGCACTTGTCAAAAAAGAAAAAAAAATCGCTGCATCAAAAACTGCGGCTACGGAGGGTCTCTTTCTAAAAGGGGGACCACTGGGAAAAGTCAGGCGCGAAATCATGCCCCAAAGCTAGTGCCCAAGTTGTCGGGGGTGGGGTTGGGGGAGAAGGAGGGAGAAAGGTGTGAGGTGAAGGCAGAAATGTGTCCAGACCTGTTGAGTTCCCTGCGGCACGCCCACTTCTAGCAGATAAGGCCGGGCGGGCGAAGTCTGGGCTGCAGGCTGCGAGCCCCGAATCCACCCCACAAGCCCGCAGCCCGCAGCCGCGCGCCCTGAGCCTGCGGGTCGCAGCCGCCACTCTGCCTTCCCCCGGGAAAAGCGGGTGTCCCGGCGGCGGCCCCGAGGACAGCGAAGACCGGAGGGAGGGCTTGTGGCAAAAAGCAAAACCAAAAAGGACGCCAGACTCCCGCCGGGGCGCGCGAGGCTCCACGGCGGGGCAGCCCGCTGGGCCGGGGATGGCAGTGCGGGGAAAGGAAGCGCCAGCGCTGTCACCGCCAAGAGGCCCTTTCGTCACCGTCACCCTGCCCTCGCCAGCCTCCACCCCCAACCCCAGGCTGGCAAAAGTTTGCCAAGTCCGGCCGCCCCGGCTGCCGAGCCCCTCGGGGAGGGAGCGCGCCCAGTCCGGCTCACCTCAGCGCGGGCGCCCGCTCGTCCGCTCGCCCAGCCCCCGCTCGCTCACCTCAGCACCCGCGCGCTTGCCCGCCCGCGGCTCCCACCGCAGCCAGATAAACAAGTCGGCGTGCGGACGCGGGAGGCGCGCGTGTCACGGAGAAGGAAGTCAACAGTCGCCCCCTCTTCTCCATGGGGGAGGGGAGAGCCCCTAGCACGGAAAGTCACCCGTTCCCGGCTGACAAGCCGGGCCCCCGCGCCGCTCCCGTCTCCCGCGCGCGTTCCCCGTCCCGGCGCCGCGCCGCCCGGCTGCGGCGTCTTGTTCCACCCACTTAGAATCCGTCCCCGACGGGCGGGCGGCGACTCGGGCTCCAGGCACTGACTCGAGCTCGCAAAATGGAGGAGGCGGAGGGGAGGGGGGGAGCGCGGACACGCGAAAGGGCCGCCCGGCCGCGGCAGGCGAGCGGGACCGAGCGAGGGGCGGGCGGAGGCGGCGCCACGGCGCGCACACACTCGCATACACGCGCTCCCACTCCACCCCCGGCCGCTCCCCGCCCGAGGGGCCGCGCGGCGGCCGCGGGGAACGGTGCAACCTGTTGGCGACTGTCGGCAACTGCAAGGGCGCCCGCGGCCCTCGCCCTCTTTACGCCCAGCGCGCGGGGCCCCGCCAGCCCGGCCCCGACGGCGCCTGCGAGCCCCGCGGCTCCGGGGCATCGCCTCCGCTGGGGCGCGCGCGGCTTCGCCTTTCCCCACCCAAAGAATGAGAAAAAAAAAAAGTGCGGCAGCGGGTGCCGACCTGGCCTGGGAGGGAAACCGAGTTTCTTTAGTTTCTCTTCTCCCTGGCTCCTTCCCGCCCCCGCCCAGCTCCGCGGCTTGGAACCGCTCGGGAGCCCGCCCCGTGGGTCCGCCGCCAGAGCCCCCGAGGGTGACAGCCAGCCGGCAGAGCCGCAGGGGTGGTCCGCGCCCGCCAACTGCCGAGTTGCGCGAAGTGTGTCACACTAGCAGAGGGGCTACGGGATGGCACGGAAACGGTGCCGCAGAGCCCGGCCGCTCTCGGGGCAGGACGGCAGACACGCCCTCTCGGGAGGCTTGGGGAGGGGAGAGGGTCAGCGCATACATACTGTGAGCCCGGGGGGGGAACTCGCGTGCCGCCGCCAGGTCCCCCACCCCCGCATCGTCTGGGCGGCCCCGTCTGCAGCCGCCGCCGCCGCGCGCGCGCTCGCTCGCAACCGGGAGAAGTTGCAAAGCAGAACCCACCCTCCCCCGCGCCCCGATCGTCCCCCACCCTCTTCCCCGAGTCTGAGAGGAGGCGGCGGCGGCGGCGGCGGCAGCAGGAGGCGCCGCCTGCCAAGTTCAACCCCCACCGCTCCCTCCCTGCCTGCCAGCGCGCTCACATTCGGAGGAAGTTGCACGCCGAATGCAAAACCCTCTTAGCGAGCTGGGTTTCTTTGCACTTAAAAAAAAAAAAAAAAAAGTGATTAAGGAAGCCTTGCGGGGCGGGAGGGGGTGTGTGCAGGCCCAGAAGCAAGTTACAGACGGAATAGTAAGTTGCTGGCGAAATCCGCCCTCCTCCTACCCCAAACTCCTGACCTCTCCTTCCACCCCCTTCGTGGCCAGCATCCAAGCTCCCCGTGGTGGCCCCTCCCCCGAATCTTGACATTTGCTGCTCCAGGCTCAGTGCCTTGCTCAGCCTTCTGAGTTCCAGGGACCCCTCTGTCCCTCCAAATAAAACAAAACTTGCATCTTTAAAACGTCAGCTTTTAGCTCCCTCCAGCTGTTCCTAATACGAGCCCCCGGGTCTCCAAGAGAAACACGCGGCCGGTCCCCCTAGGACAGGAGAGGGGCGTGGGGTGACAGTGCAGCCGCTCAGTACCTGCCCCTCGGGTGCCCGCTGCGTTGGGCAGGCTGAGGTGACGCTGGGACCGTGCCCCCTACCTCGCGCCACAGGCTAAGGTTTGGAGGACTCGGGGAAAGGGGTTGTGGTGTTGCTTTGGGGTGTAAGGAAGTAACTTTTGCTCCCCCACAGGTGCCAGCGCTCAGCCCTTGTGATAAGAGCGGAGGCTGTCTTGACTCCACCTCATCCCCCTCCCCCGGCGCGCGGCTGCAGCCGCTCGAGCCGCACTTCGACTCCAAGGGCGGTCTCCTCTGCCTGACCTCTTGGAGATCCCTGATTGGGGAAGCGCGTGCCGGAAGTCCCTCGCCGCCATCTTGGTAAAGAGCAGTGACGCCGCACGGTCACCATTTTGGCATAGGTGCTCTTTGGCGTCAAAACCGAGTCGCTCTTTCTTGGATGGAAAGCGTAAATGCTGCCCAGTGTATCGTCCACATTGCATGGGGAGACCGTGGCTGTAAGCGGGCCCCTGGGGGCAGAGATGCTGCACAGTTGCTACCTCCATGGGATCTGGGATCCCCATCTTGGCAAAGGAGCAGAAGCTTGATACCTCTAGAAGGAAAACCTAGACTAGTGTAGACCTCCTCCTCCAGGAGAGGGTTTATGAAGAGCCCTGGAACCACTTGTTGCTGAAAAAAAGAAGGGAGGGAGGGAGGGAGAGAGAGAAAGAAAAGAAACGAAACAGTAAACCTTTTAAGTTGACAAGAGACTCAACCAGGCTCATAGTGAACACTGGGAACTTAGACCTATGACTCGGCTTTCCTTTCTGGCCAATTTTCCCACCTTCTGAGGCTCAAGTATTGGGATGAGATATCTTGCGAGTTTGTTCCCCAGACTTCTAACAGATTCTTATGTATGTGCGGGAGTACTCAATCCTACAATAAGACTCATACTTATCCTTGATGGTCGCCTTTTTAAAAGAACTAAGAATTGTGCACATATATCATATTCTTTCGTATACTTTCATGCCACAGACCTAAATAGATGAATTACTCATTGAAAGAATCTACTTCATTTTTTTCTTGCATGTTTGAATTGTAAATGGTAGGTACTCTTTTATTTTTGAATAATTGATTATATTACAAGAATTCCCACTTAATATTTTTATTTTCCTTTTTTGTATGCCTAATAATTCTTAATGTAGAAGAAGGCTTCATTTTGTTTTAAATTTTCATTCCAAATATTTTAAATTGAACAAAAATAGGATTTTTTCCTGTTCTTTCTCTTTAATGGCCTAACTATGCCGTAGTCTGTTAGTTCAATAGAAAAACAACTCATGCTTTAATATGTCATATTTATTTAAAAATATACTTAAACATTCAATAATTAATCATATCTACACAGTAAGAAAAATAATTACAAAAATAATTTGCTTAACATCCATTGACTCTTCTGCCTAGTTTGCTGGAAGTGTTGAATAAAATAGATATATTATTATACTTCTTGGGAAGTGCTGGAGATCCCACATGCTAGGAAAGTGCTCACTAGGCCAATGAGCTATGTCACTAGTTGTCTTAGTTAAGGTTACTATTGCTGTGATGAAACACCATAACCAAAAGCAACATGGGGAGGAAAGGATTTATTTCATTCACAGTTCCATATAAACAGTTCATTATCAAAAGTAGTAAGGACAGGACTTCAAATGGCAAGAACCTGGAGGCAGGAGCTAATATAGAAGCTATGAAGGAGTATTCCTTACTGGCTTGCTCTGCCTTCTTTCTTATAGACCCCAGGATCACCAGCTCAGGGATAGCACCATCCACAATGTTCTTGGCCCTCCCCCATCAAGCACCAATTAAGAAAATATCCTATAGGCTTGCCTATAGCCCAATTTTATGGAAGCATTTTTCCTAACTGAGGTTTCCTCTTAAATTACCTTAACTTGTGTCAAGTTGACATAAAACTGTCCAACATGTTAGCCTTACTTGATCTGTCAATATGAAGAACTGAAGCTTACAGAGCTGGATCCAATGTCGCATATCTCCTTAGTGTCAAGGATGGAATTCAGTAATGCTAAAAGAGATTTTCCTCATGGATCTCATAATTTAAATACCAGAGCATTATCAATTCTTGAAAGACTTAAGCATTCATTTAAGCAATGAACTTCAAAGAACTTAAATAGTCTCCTTTAAAAAGAGAAATGTTCATTGTACACAGGTGAAATTTAAAATTCTGATAATACAATTCTTATTATAGTTGATAACTATTAAGCATCTGTCAACCAGATACTATTCAGTATTTTTATACATTACTTTTAACTCATTAACATTGTGCTCACCCATCAATAACCCTAGGAAGTTAGGATTACTACAAGGTGAGAAGTAGGATTGATCTCTACCTCAGAGAGAATCTATTTTATTATCTCATAAGAAGAGGTAGGAATAAAACTGATATATTCAGGCTTTATCCAACAAAACCTTGATCTATCTTTTTCATTATATTGTGTCCCTAGAACAGAGGCCCGTATATAGCAGGTAAAGGCAATATTTTACAGAGTTGTGGTAATAATGCTGAGTCAGTTAATCAACTGGGCATAATATTACTTGGGGTTGAGTTGGCTAAGTGACTAGATGAAAAGTTTATGAGCATTACTCAAGACCTTTATGCTTATTTGCATGGATTTTAATTCCCAAGCTTTACCCCCTAGACAGCTAGAACACATTATATTTTTACAATATCATGCACAATTTGGTAACATGTTACAATGATAGTTCATTTGTCGTGTGCCCATTTGTTGTATTCTTTCTCCTAGTAGATTATAAGCCTGAAAGACAGAGACTCTGTCTTCCTATTCAACACTTTTTATCCAGTGCATAATTGATGATGCTCAGTGGGTGTTAATTGATTGAATTGATGAATATGTATCGACTATTATGCCCTAAGACAAACAAAACATTAATAAGCCTGAGCTGCAACCAAACCATCATTTACATCTCTATAGCACTTGGACTGCAGAGACTGCTCAGAAAGTAAAAACGGTTCCTGCTCAAACAGAACCCACATACAAATTCTGTTATGGCATCAGGTGCTTGTCATCTCCCCCACCCCAACCCACCTTGCACAGAGACATGAAAAATCACTGGGCTTGCTGGCCTCTAGCTAAGTTCAAGGTACTGTGAGAGATAGAGACAGAGAGACAGACAGAGATGCAGAGGGAGGAGAACAAGAAGAGGAGGAGGGAAGCAGAAGCAGAAACAGCAGCAATAAAGGAAGAATGACAGGAGGGGGAATAAAGAAAGCATTTATACAGCACCTGATGTATTGAGATTTTCATTTCTGCTCGTCTGTTTTATCATCTCCATTCTCACTGAAATAACGACGGGGTCAAAAACATCAATCAACTCACATGAAGGTCCTGATCCAGTATATACAGTGGCTGTCTATTACAGTGATACAAGTCCAATTTTGCTGTTAAGTCCATCATCTTCTCTCTGTCCTTTATAGAAGGCAAAGCCTTCTAAAAGTTGTGATTAGTCTTGTGTTTAAACTTAATGAGGTTATTTAATATTGAAAGCAAGAGAGCCATCAAAATGGATAACTTGCAAACTTTTTGTTTTCTGAAAACTAAAATCCATCAGTGAACTTTTAGTTGCCTCATCTTAGGGTGAAGGTCTAACAATTTTATGAGTACCATTTCATTTTTCCTGTGTGGTATATTCTCACAGTGTATTGGGACTAATGCCAGTCTCTATATAGTCTGTAACCTCGAACAAGTTCCCTAGCTCACTATACCTTAATTATGACCACTTGTAAAATGGGAATAAAATGATAGCAACTTAAATTACAAAGATTAAGCAAGTTTGCTATATATGAAGTATATTAATTCATGAGGCAAATTATATACTTAATTGTCATTAAGAACTATTTGTCATTTTAATTTCTAATTTCCCTAATGATTATTAGTCATTTTAATTTCAAATTTCTCTGGTTCTTAAAAAATGTACAGAAAGATATCGAAAGCACTTATAGAGTAAACTGGATTTCTATTTGTTTGTGATTCTTTCATCTTTTGAAATATCTTCCGTGCACACTACTTGACTGAAATTGCTTGTAGCATCTTTCCATTTAGATTGTATAGAAGAATGGCTTCTTTTCATACTCATGTTTCATTCTTAATATGAAAATACATTTGAGGGAAAAGCGGGAGAGCCTGGATAGCTTAGCAGGTAGCCGGAGAAACGTGTGGAGTAACCTTGGTCCTCTGTTCACCACTGCTGGACTCCAGTGGTAAGTCTTGCATGAAGACTACATAAGTTGGACTTGCTGGGATGAACTGATGTGACTTTTGTTGGAAAAGATCTCATTCAAGGAAAGACTCTGCATAGGACTTCCAGGCCCGCCTCTGCTGTTGGTTACCAAGTAGAATCTCTTACAAAGAGACACATCTTTGAAATTTATTTTCCTACAGCTATGATCCTTTTTCATGGCTCAGCTTGCATTTTTTTTGTTGTTGCTTTGTACCCATTCCCTTAACTCTATGATGTTAAATGTAAGTTGAAGCCAAATAAGTTTTCTTGATAATGAATAGTTTTGAAAATATTAACTATATGGTAATCCGATACAACTTTTCTTGTTGGCTGTCAGAACTTCCTTAAGCCATCATAGCTACTAAACGTCTCTGTAACTTCATGACTTTGAGATACACATTCTTTAGGCTTTATAGGTAAGTGGTTCGAGGGAAACTCAGATAAACTAGAATGTCCCACTTCTGTGTGCTTTAATATTTCCATTTACAAGAGACATGTTTGTTATAAAAAGTATCACACAAATATTTCAAACTGTTAGTCAGAATCACTTCTACTTTGGTATATGTTTCTTTTCCTAGTTAGAATTAACATGGAAATTTGAAAATGCTGCATGAAAATGCTACATCTTCCCTTTCCTGTTTTTTTTTATTGTTTTGTCTTTTTTGCTTTCGTCATAGACAACTTAAAATACCAGCTTCTGTTCCTGTATATTAAGTGTTTGTGGTTGTCCTGGTTAAATCTATGCCCTTTATATTAGCAGAACTTGGTTGAAGCAATAAAGGATTAAAGAGGAGGTAAAATATCAGCTGACAAATGAGATACATGTTGCCATAAGCAGAGATCTAATGTTTTCAGTGTTTGGAGACATTAGAGCAAGCACACAGAATAATTGCAACGATTATTACGTACACTGTTTGTCATTTGTGGCATTTGTGGCTGGCCATTATGTCATTAGCTTTCTTCCTTTTCTGATTTAATCTCTTCTGTCCCATGCTCCTTTGGTAGACAGTTTCTCAGTCTGCCCCATTTGTTGGTGACATTGCTCAGCTCAGTTTTGAGAGGCGTTGCTTCCGTTTTAGATCTTACACCTCCTTAACTTAGTTAATGTATATATTTGTTTTATTTGAAGCTAAAATGGAGGTCAAATTTATACATATTTCTTTTTTTTAAAAGCAAAGCTGAGGTTTATTAAAGTGTTTTAAACTATATTTAACCACAGGTATTAGAAAGAGACACATGGAAGAGGGTACCTCTACATGTGCTCAGGCAGATGTGGTCTTCTAAAGGGGCAGCAGAATCTGTCAGTTCTTCATATCACATTCTAAAGTGGTGCAAAAGGCATTTGCTACATTTTATAAAATAATATCAATATTAGATTTTTTTCTATCCTCTTGCTTAATTTTCAACCTAAGGTCTGCATTTGAAACCTAACACAGTATATACACTTGAATGGGCTTTAGTTGGTCCTTTAAACCTTTCAGTTTGTGGCAGAGGTAATATCTACCCATCCATCTCACAGGAAGTAGGGTTGAAAAGGAGCCTTCAGACTTCACGAATTATTCAGAAAACACGAGAGGCATAGATAAGTTTTGCATCATCAGTAAGTTGCAACAAAAGTACCGATTATCTTTACCCCTCTGTATTTGTGTCATGTGATATCCGGTGCACAGGGCAATAGAATTTTAGGCAAGGGAGTACCAACTTGTGTTAGGGCTAGCTATACAAGCTTGTAAAAGCTACCTGTTAACTTTTCAAAGATTTTGTTAGTTACTAATCATCCTCATTATTAAAAGTCATTTATAAACTTATAGCTATACATTTCAAGAGCAATATTAAATGCTCAGGAAAGGTTTACTTTCTGATTATTTCACTATTATTAGATTGTTATGTAATGAGCATCTTCTGGTGTTATAGCCTATGAACTCCTAGCCTCTGAGTTCAAAAGTTATTCAAGTTATCTTGGTAGTTTTAAATCAACCATGGTGAAGATTTTTGTACCATAAAAATTGGAAAAACTATAAACCAGCTCTTTGTTTTATTGATATCCAGAAGTCAGTGCTAAAGGGTATTTTGATAATGAAAATGAAATTTTAAAATATGTAATTTTATGAATAATTAATTTTTCAGCACTTAAAAACCATTCTCTGGTTCATATTCATGGAGAGTTTTAGTCTTACAACTTTGTTGCTTCACTGTTGGCACATGAAAATATCGGCCAACAATCAGGTTTGAAGCTTAACAGTATCTATCTGTTGTGCTGAACTGAATATTAATGAAATGATTATTTGTAGACTGACTTTACCAAAGATGTTGTATTGAACATAGGCTGGCCATCAACACAAGCAAGGGGAAGATTATTCAAATCATCCTTTAAAAATCAGTTGGCCATACAGAAGTTCCTCTTAAAGAATATTCTATACCTTATATATTATAAATTGTGTGATACATGTCCTTTATATCAATGAGTTTATAAAAACAGATTCCCCTCTCTCACCTAAATGGCAATGGAAGTGAAAACAGACTGGGATGGCTAAGACAGGAAAGCTTTTGGAAGATGAACAGAGGGCAAACCAGTCACTATAAAAGAAACAGCTGTATGGGAATGGAGATGGGGGGTGCGGGACTCAGAGGAGTTGGGGGAGGGGAAACCGTAATTAGAAGATATTGTATAAAACTCTATTTTTAGTAAAAGAAAAAAAAACCAGAGGAACAGTTTATGCTGGGGGATGGGGCGGGTGCTGTCTGTCAAAGTCTAAGAAGGGCCAGTGGTAGATGGCTTAGAAAAGGAGTCCAAGGGAGGTGGGCTGTAAGGAAGAAACATTACAAGCTCTGGGGTTTCAGAAGTGCATAGAGAAAGGTTTGTTTCTTAGTTGTCAAATTGTCTTAATATATGGTTAGGAAGGGGAAGCTCAATGTGTCAAAACTGGGATTAACATACTTAGATATTCTCTTTCTCATCTAGAAATTCATTGACTTCTGCATATATTGAGGAGTTATTTATCCCATGTGTTGATCTTGTTTCAAATCTATGGTCTAGCATTGGCTTGTTTTAACTGTAAACTCTCAGTCTCCCTGGAATATACAGATAGTGCTGAATCTTTAAACTGCTTGTAGTTATTCCCAGTTTTTCTTAACTATGACACAAGGCAAACAAATAAACAGACCCTGCCATAAGCCACATGGTTATTATACCTTACAGTTATCGGCAAACCTTTGGCAGGCTATCATGATGCCTCCTAGTTTATTTATTATAACTAAACTATATTCCACATTATACGTTGTTTGTTTTCATTTTAACATATATAAGAATGATATTGTAAGACATATAAATGTTTCACAAAAAACTGACTCCTCATTCACCCACCGTAAGGACATGAGAAAGAGCTTCAGTGATTCATCGGCAAGAGCTGACACTTTGAAGGATTCCCTTTGGATATGGTAATTTGTTTACTTCAGTTTCTGATAATTAGATACTTTTATAGAGGGCTCCAATGAATTACAGAATGTTAGTGGAAGAAGGCCAGAGTCCAGGAGTAATGTAGTGGTAGAGCACTTTCCTATCATATACAAGACCAAGGCTTAATCTTTAACAATGCATAGTTAAATTTCCTTCCAACTAATCAAATAGAAGCAAGGGGTTTTCTCAGCTAATTTTCTCTTCCATCCATATCTGTATTTATTCCATCAACAAAATAACAAATATTAAATGTTAAGGCTGTAGGGATATAAAAATGATTATGGGTTCAATTATTATGTCTACAAACCCAAAAATACATAAATATTCATCAATTTAAAAGATTATAATATAATCCCTGTCGTAGAGGAAATGGAGTTAGAGAGATGGACGAGTGGTTATCCTGTGTTTTGGACTTGGAGGAATGTGGCAGTGGGTACATGGGCACTATGATATGCAAGAAGTCACCTGAGTGTCAGAGGTAGGAGAGTTGGTGTGAACACAGAGATGGAGGCCAAGTAGGGTGGCCTGCAGATATCACTGATTTGAGTGATGGATCTCATTCTAGTGGTTTGAGTATTTCTCAAGGAGAGACATTCATAATAGAAGATTGCCATTAGTAATTGATGAGTATATATGTGTATATATATATATATATATATATATATATATATATATATATACATATATATATATATATACCCAACTATTAAAGCAAGAGTTGTATGTATAGTTTACATAAAGTTCATTTTCAAGCATGACTAGATATGAGCCAAGAGCTTACATCTTGTCAAAAGGGCTTGAATTCTATTTCTTAGCTTTATTTCCCTATTGTGGTCTTATTCTTGGGAAGGGATTCTCTACCTGGTGAATGATGACACTTATATTAACATGTCCTACAGCGGCGAAGAGTTCTTGTCTCTGGCAGTGATATCCCTTGTCCTCTTCCTGAAAAGAGGCTTTGTTGTTTTGTTGGGCCCCATGAATCAATAACCATGACCATGGAATAAACAGCATGTATATTCTGCATGGCAAACCAGTCAGATACTCAATGCCTGAGAGGCTAGTGGGAGAGAGGAAGAAAGAAGACAAGGATGAAAGAAAGAGATACAGACAGACAGACAGACAGACAGACAAGGAAACAAACAGAGGTGTCTCATAATTATTGGGACTTTAAAACTAAGCATAAACAGGATGCTAGGCATGCAGAAAGTAACAGATGGATGTTCATCTTTGCAGTTACAGTTATTTATTAAAATGTAACAGTGACACAAACATTTTACCTAAAATGTTTGTCACAATGGAAATAAAACCCTAAAAATTAAGTAAAGTTGTGGTTACAAATGCTATTAGTTTCATCCTGACTTTAGTAGAAATCAGATGTTCATTTGTACTTTGACATTTCAGATAGTACACAAATGAACTACTACTTTTAGAGATTATGCTTCCATTTAACTGGGCTTTTTTTCATGTCATATAGTGATGATTTAAACTAGCTTTATAGTCTTCTACAGAAAGAATTTGTCATGATTGACTATGGTTTCAACAAACACGAGGGGTGTAGATGGCTACTGTGAGCCTCAGCCAGCCCATTTTGCTCTTTCTGTCTTGATAAGTTGAATGTCGTGCAAATGTCTCCAGCCTTGGCACTAGACAGGCAGGAAGCCAGAACCAGTAATAGAAGCAGGAGCAGTCTGTGAATACTTGCTGATTAATTTTAGCTCCATAGGCTTGATGGGTTTTCCATCCCTATAATTATCATCAGCAAATAGTTATTGAATGATGTCCAGCATATTTTTATTCTTCTTTCTTTGGCCCTAATTTTCCTTTTCTATTTTACCTCTCAGTGTGAGTTCATCACACGTCTTTCTGTTCATCAGACCAAGAGCCTCCCGTGATCAGTGGGTAGGGACTCAGTTATATTCCTCCTACAAGATTATTTATATAATATGTATCTATAAATCTATCTACCTAAAATCTATCTATCTATCTATCTATCTATCTATCTATCTATCTATCTATCTATCTATCATCTACCAATATAAATTATCTTTATTATGAAGTAGCTCAAATACTCACTAGAAATGGTAGGAGAATATATATGTGAGGAAATAAGATATAGGTGAGTGGCTAGCTCTTCTGCCTGGCTGCCGTGTTAGTAGATCTGTATCTGCTGTGTAAGTTGTTATTTTTTATTACAAATTATGTGCAACATCTTTTCTCTTATAAACTCTTGCTAGACTTGATCTGTGGGGGAAATGGAGAGTGGGGTTGATGGTGTGGAGTTATGAAAGTAACAACTGTCAAAAGACATTCTAGAATGCAGATGACAGGCACCTAAACAAAGTGGTGACTTTCGTGTTTGTGGCATTAAAACGATGAACTGTCACTTTAGATGCCATTTCTGTCTTAAAAAATTTTAAGGTAATATGTGCTAGTAAATGATACAAACTTAGTATAAGAGCCCAGACATGCAGAAGAGAATGATACCTAAATTCCCTCCCTACTCTAGTCCCATTTTAGAGACACAATTAATGTGTAGTTAGTACTTCCTTAAGCCATTGTCTGGTCATGGATTTGTACACGTGTACCCACATAGTTTAATAGTAACTAAAAATATTCTTGCGTGTATATCTGTATATAATGTGTGTAAGTGTAGGCACATGTCCCACGATAGAGGTGTGTGTGTGTGTGCACAACTCTGTGAAATAGTTCTCTCCCGTATTTATATACTTAGATTAGGGGTATTGAACTCTGTTCCAGGCTTGCCTAGCAAAAATGTTTACCTGGTTAATCTGTTTTTCTTTTAAAGAAACATGAGGTTTTATTGCATGCATTTTTTAACTTTACTAGATGTATTGGGGTTTTATGTCAATATTTCTAGGTAATATGTCAATATTTCTAGGTCTATGAAGATTTTGGATCAGGTGCCATATGTGGAAAGTAGATTCTTGGCAGGAAAGCAATGCCATCCCATCATGTGTCAATGGCACCCTGGCAGGTTAAAGTTTACTCAGCAGAATCATGAGGTTGTTCTTAAATGATCCCTTGTGAGTTTCTTTTCTAGGTAATTGTGGCATTATGATGCATTATTGCTGCATATTTAAATTATTTCCACATTTTAACTATTACAAGCCATACTAAGATGAATATCCTTGTATTTACAGTTTTCTATCGTTATACAAGTACTTTTGTAGTAACTAACTAGTGCATGGCTCATGCAGTGACTAAGTACCCAATGTGCTGCACTTATGGAAAAGCTTGCTCATTCCAGCTTTTTTTGTTGTTGTTGCTACTCAAATCTTCCTTTGAATAGACTTGAAAAAAGTCCAGTTAATAGAGCTAAGAATGGTTATAAGGACCAAGCTCTGCCTGACCATCCCTGTGTCTACTTTAGTCATGCCTTTGCTAAATTCATTAAAAATAAATTCCAGAAAGTTAGTTATTTGAATTTGGAAAAGAGGTCCCATTTGCCAATTCTTGGTCTTAGAGCACAAGCCATTGGTGTTCTGTTCAGAAACTTTGCTCCTGTGCCCATGAGTTCGAGGCTTTTCCCCAATTTCTCTTCTATTAGTTTCAGTGTAGCTGGTTTTATGTGGAGGTCCTTGATCCACTTGGAATTGAGCTTTGTACAAGGAGAGAAGTATGGATCAATTTGCATTCTTCTACATGCTGACCTCCAGTTGGACCAGCACCATTTCTTGAAAATGCTGTCTTTTTTCCACTTGTCAAAGACCAAGTGACCATACGTGTGTGGGTTCATTTCTGGGTCTTCTATTCTATTCCATTGATCCTCCTGCCTGTCTGTGTTCCAATACCATGCAGTTTTTATCACTATTGCTCTGTAGTACAGCTTGAAGTCAGGGATGGTGATTCCCCCAGAAGTTCTTTTATTGCTGAGAGTAGTTTTCACTATCCTGGGTTTTTTGTTATTCCAAATGAATTTTAAGATTGTTCTTTCTGCTGGGTGGTGGTGGCACACGTCTTTAATCCCAACACTTGGGAGGCAGAGGCAAGCAGATTTCTGAGTTCAAGGCCAGCCTGGTCTACAGTGTGAGTTCTAGGAAAGCCAGGGCTACACAGAGAAACCCTGTCTCGAAAAACCATAAAAAAAATTTTTTTTTAAATCGCTCTTTTATCTCTGTGAAGAATTAAGTGGGATTTTGATTGGGATTGCATTAAATCTGTATATTGCTTTTGGTAAGATAGCCTTTTTTACTATATTAATCCTTCCAATCCATGAGCATGGGAGATCTTTCCATCTTCTGAGTTCTGTTTCAATTTCTTTCTTCAGGGGCTTGAAGTTCTTGTCATACAGGTCTTTTACTTGCTTGATTAGATTCACACCAAGGTATTTTATATTATCTGTGAATATTGTGAAGGGTGTCATTTCTATAATTTCTTTCTCAGTCAGTTTATCTTTTGAGTAGGGGAAGGCTACTGATTTGCTTGAGTTAATTTTATATCCAGCCACTTTGCTAAAGTTGTTTATCAGGTTTAGCTTTGTGAAACAACAGATAAATAATTTGGTAGCAGAACCTACTCAGATACTTTATTGTAAGTTAGATATGGAGGACCATGAGACTCAAGATGAGGTTGTTACTCTACCCAGGGTGTTCCCAAAACCCATCTCCACCCAACCTAAAAGAGGGGACTTCCACCCCTAGACCAAGCAGAGAAGGGCCACCCAGAACCCCCTCTGATTGGAGATCTGAATTCTTGCTTAGGCTGCGAGGCTAAGTACTGCAAGGGAATATAAATAAAAGTTAAAAATATCTCTCCTGAGGAACAAGCCTGACTGCATAGGGGTTGATGTCAAAAGTATCCCCTCTCCAGGAAAAAGACATCGGGATGGGTATGGCCCTCATGCCTCACTGGACAACGACAGGGGGACCGGAGCCATTACAAGGTCCCCTTCAATTACTGGAGGTCAGGCCTCTATCCCCGCCTTCTCAAGATTAGAATCACCACAGCCCTTCTATACTTAGAGAAGGGAGGAGATGTCAGGGGCAGCCCTGCTTATACACTGAAGGCCTAAAATCAGCCACAGGCCTAAAATCAGCAATAGGCCTGTCATACATGTATGCTAACACCAAGTCTTGGGTCTCTGTGGAAAAACATTGAAACAGATGGCTATAAGCTAATGTCAGCAGGCAGCTTTTGTGGAAATTTACCAGCCTGAGTAGTCATAGACCTTGTAAATAGGTAGCCTTGGCAGATAATACCAACTTAGATAAGGACAAGTGAATCATAGGTAGAGTCATAGTGACCTATCCCCTGAACCTTCACGCAGCCAATACCCTGTTCTGAAAGATATCTGTACTCCCCCTGAACACCCATGCCCCAGTGTCATCCCCTTCCCCACATCCTGCCTTTTTGTGTTTACAACCCCTGTGTGAATAAGTAAAAATTATGATTTGAAAAAAAATAAATTATTTAGGAAAAAAGAATTATAAAAAAAATAATTTGGAAAAGATGCTCACAAGGGATCATTTAAGAACAGCCTGATGATTCTGCTGAGTAAACTTTAACCTGCCAGGGTGCCATTACCACATGATGGAATGGGGTTGCTTTCCTGCCAAGAATCTACTTTCCACGTATGGCACCTGATCCAAAATCTTCATTGTAAAGCATCATAACTTCAGTCCATGCGTTTGAGGTACTATAACCATCTCTCACCATGTGAGGAGGACAGAGTTAGCTTCTCAGGATATTAGTACAGAGATAGGTACAGGGTAGGAGAGAAGTGAGTCTTTATTCTAGCCTTCTTGGACTGCTTAGAAATTTATATTTAAAAGAAGCAAGTGAAACAAAAATAAAAACAAAAGATAATGCAAGTTTGAAACACCTGGAGTCTACCACTTAGAGATACCATTGAAATAAGTAGAAAAAGAAAGAGAAGAAAGGGAAATCTGGAAGACAGATAGGATCCTCATTATATAGTTTGAATATCTGTATTCAAAGTCCAGATATCTCTGACATGAGAGTGTCACACACTTCAATAAGTAACAATTATATGCTTCCCCCTTTATTTTCTCCCATTTACCTTCCTCTTTTTTCTTCTCTTGTTCTTATTTTAAGCAATTTTTGTTTTCCCTAGCCAATTAGAGTTAGGAGTTTACCTCTAAACAAGCGCTGTTTGCAGAACCCAATGATGTAGAACACAAGCATTCCACTCCCACTGGAGCAGAGAGGCAGGCCAAGGTTACTGGGCATCTAAGATGACCTCAAGTTGGATAGGGTTTCTTCTTAATGATTAATTGGGTGAGATGGGTAAACTCCTTTATTTAGAACATATACACATGGGGAGCTTTCATTCTGAAGTTAATTTTCTAATTCTGGCTACATTTGCCTCAAAGTTTCACTTTTAAAAAGAAACTATATAGGAAACACTCCTTCATTAGGGGCACGTTTCAAACAAAAAAGGAGAAACAAAACCATGGTAATCTATGCCATTGGATTCTCTAGCCTCAGTATAAAACCCTTAAGCTATTATTCTGCTGTATGTGTCATTTAAGGATTATGTTTTATTGCTTTGTTTACAGAAGGCTTGATAATACATTAACTTATACTTTATCTGTAGATTTGATCTACTGGAATTACATAATAAAATAGTAGCATTTGTTTACTTCAAACCAAAGCCTGAAATCTCCACTTACAAGAAAATCAATACCACAGTTTAATTCTATCTGCAATCTCTATGCAAACACCATTCATATTTTATTTATATAAACTTTACATTTCCTTACATCTGTAACAGAAGCATATGGTATGGATGATAAGGTAGTTGTAATCATTCAATATTTATTCACTTAAGAACAGCTCCAAGTCAATCTGAAGACTCCAGTCAATGTATCCTAGTAGACATGTATCCCTGACAAAGCATTTAACTTCTTTGGGTCTTTTGTTTCCTTATCTGAGAAATATATGTAGCAAGAATATTTGCCTTAAAAGATACTTGTAACAGAGTAAATAAGATATTCCCTACACAGCCTTTAGCAGGTGCTGGCACTGAGCAACGAAGAGTAAAGGCACAATTATTCCTACAGAATGTGTGATGGCCCTCACCACATACCTTAGAGAAGTACACATGTGCATGGCATCAGCTTTCTTCACAGTAAGCCTGCCCTATTCATATCATGGACTGTGAAATGAAACTACTGAGTACCTGCTGAGGATTCTGTAAAAGAAAGCCAGGCACTGACTGGGAATTTTAATTTTTCTTGTATGATTTCCCAGGCCTACCATACCATAAGGTCCTGTAAGTCTACAAGTTCCATACATTACATCTCTGTTCAGTTTGATCTTTATGAAACCTACGAGGACTTAGATTTCATCATCCAACTGAACAGGATCAAATAAAGACAGATATCTAACAAAATACTAGTTGGTCAAAATGCTACAGCTAAAAGAAGGAAATGCCCAGAGAATGAAATGATTTGTCTGGAGTTTCACTGACTTGCTAAAGGCCTAAAATGAACAAAAAATCCTTTCCAATTCCTCATCAAGTGGTTTACACACGATACCATACGTAGTGATATATTTTCAGACATCTATGTTTACCTAGTATGAATTTATTGTCAGTGACATGTTAATCCACAAATTCACTTGTTTTCTTTTATCTGTGCCCTCAAACGCTTTAACAGCAAGGTCCAAGTCTGTACAGTGGAGTGGACACTGCACTGGATGTAAAGACAGGGCTCTGTGCTTCTTCTGCCTCTCCCCTCAACTGAACCATCCTTAGTCACGTTTCCTCCTTGTGATGGTTGAGTTTCCTCTTCAGCTTAGGTCTCTGGACTTTCCCTCCTCTTTGTCCTAAACCCATCTAGATGTATGGTTGCTCTCCTGCATTCATAGGAGACGGGCCCCAGGGCTCTCTGTGGATCCCTAAATGTACAAATGCTCAAGTCCTTTCTATAAAGTACTACTGTGAAACTCAATGGGAACACTGTGTGATGGTTATACGACACTACTTAGGAAATAACACGAACCAAAACAAACCAAAAACAAAACCAAAAACAAAACAAAAAACAAAACAAAAAACAAAAACCAATATGTATGTTTAGTATTTTTTTCCTTTGTGTGTGTATAAGTTTGAAGAAGTGTGTATATACATGTGTATATATGTACATGTACACATGTGTGTGGAGTCTAAAAGTCAACCCTGAGTGTCTTCCTTATTTTTGAGAAAGGGTCTCCCACTGAACATGGAGCTGGCTGATTCAGCTAGGCTGGTTTCCCCTCTCATGCTAGGGTTACAGGCTCCCTGCCCAGTTCTTGGTTCTAAGACTTGGGGTCTAAGGGATTAAACTGGTGCTTTCTAAGCACAAGGAAGCACACACTTTACAACTTAACAGCCCCCCTGTGCTCCTAGACACCATTATTCTCCTTGGTGCATGTTTAGTTGAGTCGACAGATTCAGAACTCATTGATACAAAGAACCAACTATAATGATGCCCTTTTGCTTAGCACTGGCTGCAAAGCTTTGGTTAGACTTCCTACCGTTTGCCTCCATGAAAGCACTGAAGATCAAGATAAGTAAAGTACATCCCTATTCTTGAGATCACCTCAGAATAGAATGGTCAGAGAAACAAGGAGGCGAGGGGCTAAAAAAGACAGGGTGATAGGAACCCTCCAGTGGGAGAAGGAAGACAGGACATTGATGAGATGACCATTCCCCACTGGATGGAGAGGGGCAACCACAGTCTGAAGCTAAGGTAGGAAAGTTCATACAGAGAGGCAGACTATTTCCCACAGAGCTGGCTTGGATGAGAGTAAACCTAGAAGGAACCAGGTTCCCCATTTTTCTCCGGTACGACCTTCACCTACTTATCTCAGCTTCCTCATCAGTTATAATAGGCATAAGGTCTGGATTCTCTTTCAGGCTATTGTGACCCATCAATGAGATTATATATGCTGGTGTTAGCAGAACACTCAGCAATAACTTGTTAAAGTAACAGAAGTATTACCAGTTTGCTTTCACCAAACCTCTTGTCTTCTTTTCTTTCTTCCAAGGACAAGGACATATTTATATCTTGTTAGCACACTTTGTTGTATTTAAAGATTGTGTGTCTGTGTGTATACTTGCTTGTATCTCTGTCCACTGTGTTTGTGCAAGTACTTGCAGAGAAGATAGTGCTAGATTCCCTGAAATTGAAGTTACTGTCAGTTCAGAGTGGCCGAGTGGACTCTGATAACTGAATCTGAATCCTCTGGAAAAACTCTTTATGATGGAACTATTTCATTAGTACCTAAAAATATTTTTAATAACACCAAAGGACTTGAAGCAGTATGAGCTAAAAAGAAAATAGAAAAAAAAAATGGCCAGCAGCAAGATGATTCAGCAGAGCAGCATGGATGACTCAGCAGAAAAGTGTAAGATGACTCAGCAGAAAAATGAAAGGTGAGTTAGCAGAAAAGTGCTTGCCGATTGTATGTTCCCCCGTCCCAATTTGACACAGCTAGAGTTATCTGAAAATGGAGAACCACACTTGAGAAAATACCTTAACAAGATTGACCTATAGGCAAACCTGTGGGGCATTTTCTTAGCTAATGATTGGTGGTGGGGGTGGGAGGGCAGCTCACTGTGAGTAGTGCCAATCCTGGGGAGGAGGCCTTGGGTTGTATGAGAAAGCAGAGGGAAAGAGGAGGATCAAGTTAGTATGCAGCAGTCCTTTGTGGCCTCTGCTTCACTTCCTGCTTCCAAGTCCTGCCTTGAGTTCCTGCCCTGACTTCCCTCAGTCACTAAGTGTGGCCTGAATAGAAACCCTTTCCTTTCCAAGTTGCTTATAGTCTGTCATGGAATCTTATCACAGAGACAGAAAAGTGACTAATGCAACAGGGCTGCTGCTAAGTGTCCCATAGTGTCATCATAGTGCACAGGGTGGTCCGTTACAGCAAAGAATTATCCAAGTGCCAGCCAGTGCTGAGGTCGAGTCCTGCCCTGGAAATAACCCGTTCACTGCTTATTTTCCACCAATCATCAAGAAACAAGAACCATCAAGATTGCATCCTCACTTACCTGCAAAAGCATTTCACTTGGGCATTTTACCCATTTTACCATCTCCTTTAGAAAAGAAAGTTTTCTAGAGTTTTTGGTATAGTTATTCAAATGGTCTTCTCAAAAGAATGGAAGTGTGTGTGCCTTGCATGTGCAAGTGTAGGGGTGAATGTGGTCACCTGTGAAAATGCCTGCAGAGGCCACATTTTCTATTCTGTCACTATCGACTTCACTCCATTGAGATGGCATCTCACTGAACCTGAAGCTAAGACAGCATTCAGCAAGCCTTAAAGATCCTCTTGCCTCTGTCACCCACAGTGCTGGGTTACAGGAGCATGTGGCCATGTCTGGATCAAACTCTGGTCCTCATGCTCCAAAAGCATGCACTCTTAGCCACTGAGCCATCTCTCCACCCCAGAAAAAAGTCATTATTTTTATCATATGAATAGCAGTGTACAATGTATATATAGTGCTAGAATTGAACTCAGGCCCTTGTGCATGCTAAGTCAGAGCTTTATCAATGAGCTATTCTCCCCAATACACAATAATTTTAACAATATTCACCCCCAAAGACATTCACTTGCCCATCTTTTGACTTCATTTTTCTTTTCATTTGAAAGTAGAGAAGCTTTGACAGCCTTGGCTAATCTCCTGCATCACAGAGATGCAAATGGCTATCTTTGGGGAGGAAGGAGCTTTGAGCTCCTAAAGTTTTATTAACTCTTCTGCCAGATCTGGGTCAGTACCAGAACAGCTCAAGGTGTCTGTGTTTGTCTCTTTTAAGGAGAATTGGCTTCAGCTAGCTTTTCTAAGTTGCAGCATTAATGTCTCATCTCCGTCCTTGTTTCTTCTTTTCTTCTAGAAACAAACAGCATAGTGGTCAAGCAGCTGGCTCTAGGGTGAGACTGTCTGGGTTTGACTCTGCTTCTGTTAACTTATTGCTCTGTGACCTTTACAAGTTTCTCAAAGGTTGGAGTGCCTCTGGTTCCTTTACTGGTAAGACGGGGAAAACAGAGTGCCTGGTCAGGATCCAGTCAGCTCCCCACTGTAGAGTGCTCAGAGCTGAGCTTCCCAAACCACATATCACAGTCCTATATGCATTCCCGTAACTGAATGGGAGGCCATGAAAATTCAGCAACCATGAAAGATTTCTGAATGCTTGAAGACCAAAACCTCACAATCAAGTTTGCAAGGAATCCATGCAGCATGCCCACACTGCATCTCATGACTTCACCGAAGCCTTGCCTCTGAACACATCACACATAAGGCCAACGATGCTACCCTAAGACATCCTGGCTAAAGATGTGAGACTATGGTGCATGATACATCGGATTGTCTCTATTATTCAAGTTTTCTCTTCTTATAGAAACATAATCATCCATTTAGAACAAAGACTTTTAATATTTCCTTACCAAAATGTCTCAGCATGTAAAGATACAATCAGTCTAATTTTGGGCCATATTCTGTATATTTGGTTTTTAAGCTTGCTATTTGCACTTTTTGCTTGAATTTCACAGCAAGTTTCCAGTGTGTTTCAGCTTGGGATTGGGACAGAATTCCCAACAATTTCTGAAATGGTGCTAAACATACTTTGTGTTACATGTTTATGCAAAGTGGTGCTCCCAGTACTGATGATTATAAAATCCAAATATTGATCAGCTCTGAAAATTGAAGATGTTCTATAGCCAATAGTATCAAATATTCAGCTAAGATTGAATTATTTATGTAAAAAACAAGCACACTCAGCGTGCAAATATGCTTATTTTAATAAATTCCAAAAGCGTGTGTATACAGAGAATTGAAGTTTTCTTTATGATTTTATGTCCACACATATTTTGCCTATACACATATTTTATATTCTGGGATTGGATGAAGATGGGATTAATATGACCAGTCTTGACACAGAACACTGCCAGCTGTCACTCTTGAGTCTTTCTTGTTTGCTTTGAGGGATCATTGACTTGCCCATAGGACTCCCATCCTCTCCTAAACTGTAGGAGTGATATTAGCTGGGAAGAAGTTCCTGTTCCTGCAGGGCAGGTGACATGGTTGCAGGTGAGGCCAGAAGGGACACAGTAGGGAGCTAAAGTGGTCACTAATGGCCAGTCTGTCCTGCCTCCTTCTTAGCTGCCAGTACCTTGTGTTTTTCTTCCCCCCTTCCCTTTCCCAGTACAGGTTTGTCTTCGTGTCCCTATCATTTCTCCCCAAGGATGCCAAGATCCCAAGGCCTTCCCTCTTCCCTGCTTTGCTTTAACCTTTACGTCACTTTGCATGGCCTTTCCTTAAACACTGCTTTCCATTCAAATCACCTGAGAGTTTGTTTAAAGTGCAGCTATTCAAGCTCCACCTCAAACCGCCTGCCTAAGGGCAGAGTCCAGGAATCTTTATCTGAGGTAGTATGATTTACTATCTAAGAACATGCCCCAGAAACCAGACTGCAGAAGCTATTCACTAGATATGTGACCAGGTATTTAACTATCTCTTGTCCCATCCTCGTCTGTAAGGTGGCTCTGAAAGAGAAGCTACTTTGGCTTTTAGAGCTAGAGGGAGAGGAAACCAACTCATTCCACAAAATAAATCACTGCACACCAAGAGGAGGTCTCTGTGTCTTCCTAACATTGCCTTTTTTTTTTTTAATTAAGTTGCAGCTTCATTTTTGACTAACTGACTTAAGGTGTTATTAAAACAAAAAAACAATTTTTGAAGAGAAAAATTGGAGAACTCACACTTACCAACTTAAAAACTTACTACAAAGCTACCCAGATCAAAATAGTGTGGCATAAGAACAGGGGTTTAGATGATGGAACAGAATTGAGAGTCCAGAAACATATGTCTTGGCTCAACTGATTTTTGATGAAAATGCTAAGACATACAATCTTTCTCAACAAACAGTGCTAGGATAATTGAACAAACATATGGAAATAAAATATTCAAAAGTAAACTCAAAATGGATTGCAGACTTAAGTGAACAGATAAAATTATAAAATTCTTAGGGGAAAACATATAGACAAGTCTCTTTGATCTTGGATTAAAAAGATTAAAAATCTTTTCTACTTCAAAAGATATCATGAAGAACATAAAATGTTGGCCAACAGAATGAGGGAACTTTTGCAAATTATAGATCTGATACAGCCTAGATCTATTATATATAATGAACTGTTGCTACTCAATAATTAAAGGACAACAAATGCCCTGCATAGGGCTCCCTAAAGGAAACAAATGACTAATAAACATATCAAAATGTTAAAGGATGTGTAACCTTATTAGCTGTGAAAACAAGAGATATTATTCTATTTCAACTAGTCTAGGCATATTTTTAGAAAAGAAATATAATGTGTTGGTGAGGATTTGGAGAAATATAGCTCTCCCACAATGATAATAGAGTTCCCAAATGGCTCAGTCTTATGGAACACATGTTGCAGTTCCCTCAAAAAGTTAAACATAGAGTTACTATCTGATCTTAAGAAGAGTTTAAGAAACACCAGCGCAGTATAAGTTAGTGCCATTACCCTTTGTTGCCTCCCAGAACTAGAAGGTAAGGCCCTACTACTAAAGACACATATACTTATCAGGACTTGGAGGAATTGAGTTGGTTCTGACCTAAAAGCCTCTTCCTTGAGGACTAGCTCTCATAGTAGCAGAAGGTGCTATGCAAGCTTCCAAGAGGAGAACAATTAATAGTCCTACCTAGATGCAAAGCTAGCCAACTATAACAATGGCCAGATATTCCCAAGGGAACAATGTGGCATTTATATGTTGGGGTAACCAACAATGTCTAATTGGATGCAATGCCTGTTCAGTGGAAGGGAATTCATGTCTGGTATTATAAACCTGTCTAACTACCCATAGCTGGTGAGGTCATAAACCATAGAGGATCACCTACTTCTGCCTCTTTCTTAAGCTGTTGTAATTTCTAACTGCATTCTAAATATGTATTTTTATACCCACAAGTAAGTGTAGCTCTTACACTTTTTCAGCAGATGGAGAACATTACAGAAATCTAAACCTGGTCAAATTATAAAGAACAACTGATCATAAGGTGCCAATCCCAATTGGTACATCTATAATATACCCCATTGGTACATCCATAACAACCTATTGGTACATCTATAACATACCCCATTGGTACATCTATAACATACCCCATTGGTACATCTATATCATAACCCATTGGTACATATATAACATAACCCATTGGTACATCTATATCATAACCCATTGGTACATCTATATCATAACCCACTGGTATATATATAACAAAGCCCCTACACTGAAGGCTCAGGAAACACAGTGGAAGAGGGAGGTTAAAAGATTATAACATCCAAGGGGATCAGGATGTCTGCTATGAGATATCATCTCTCATACATGACAGGAAAGCTGCATCCTTAAAATCTCAACAATATGATTGCTCAAACAAGATCTTCACAATGGCAAATATTAGCTGACTTGCCAGCATGGATGGCAGGACTCTCACATGCCCCTACCTCTAGATGTAGAGCTACAGGAATCAATGGCTGCTGCAAGAGGGAGAATCAGTCTTCTCCAGGAACAAGGCCACTGATGGGTTATCTAATCATAAGTGATCAGCCCTAAACACACAACTGTGCAAACAACACTAAATGGACTCAAAAGAAATTTGTATGTATGTGTCTTAGGGTTTCTATTGCTGTAATTGAATGCCATGCCAAAAAGCAAATTGGGGAGGAAAGGATTTATTTGGCTTCCATATCACTGTTCATCATTGAAGGAAGTCAGGACAGGAACTCAAGCAGGGCAGGAACCTGGAGGCAGGAGCTAATGCAGGGGCCATGGAGGGGTGCTGTTTACTGGCTTGTTCTTCATGGCTTGCTCAGCCTGCTTTCCCAGGGATGGCACCACCCACAATGGGCTGGCCCCTCCCTCATCAATCACTAATTTAAAAAATGCCTTAAGGCTGGAATTTAGGGAGGCCTTTTCTCAATTGAGTTTCCCTGCTTTCAGAATATTCTAGCTTGTGTCAGGTTGACATAAGACTAGCCAGCATAACATACATAGTGTATGTGTGTATGATTATGCATATATGTAATAATCAAAGAAGTCATGAATTTGAGCGAGAGTGGGAAATGTTGGAAAGAGTTGGTAGGGAGAGAGGGAGGGGTGGAAATGATGTACCTTCAGTACTCATGTATAAAATTGTCAAAAAACAAAGAAAACTATAAAAAAGAAGTCTCGAGTGAAGTTATACATTTCTAAACAAAACATTGTACTTGAATGTTCCCAATGACATTATCCCTATTAGTCAAATGGTTATAACTTAAATGTCTGTCAAGTGATAAATGAGAAAACAAATGTGGTCCATATAGCAAGATGCTCTAGATCTACAGAAAGGGGTGATGTGCTAACCAGGGCGTGGAGAGACAAGTCTTTAACACATTGTTCTAAGTCAGCGGTTCTCAATCTGTGGGTCTCAACCCCTTTAGGGGTCAAACTACCCTCTTATATATCACATATCAGATGTCCTGCATATTATATGTTTACCCTAGAATTAATAACCATAGCAAAATTAAAGTTATGAAGTAGCAACAAAAATAATTTTATGGTTGGGGTCACCTACTCATGAGGAACTGTATTAAAGGGTCACAACATTTGGAAGGTTGAGAACTACTGTTCTAAGTAGGTAAAGCCAAACATAAATGACCACATACTGCATGATTCTAGTTACCATCCAGAACCAGATGGGAGGGTATAGAATTTGAGAATTCATCTTTTGTTTCCTATGCAGTGCTTGGTTTGAATGCAGAGCCTGTGTACACTGGCTAGGCATGTCCTCTACCACGGAGCTACATACCCAGCTGTCTGGGACTGCCTCTTCCAGTGAGAAAGTTATGATCAATATGGCAGTGGATAGCATTGTAACTAAAGGATGTTGTGAGCCAATGAGCTGCAGGCATACTATTCAGAGCAGAGATGGATGTATCAGACTATGTCCTCAAGACATTAGAAAGGGATTAACCTGCCTTCTCCCTACATCCCCTGCTGCTGAGTTTTTCTTATAAGATGCTGTGTTATACTGGTTAAATGCTAGACTCTGGTTTATACCAAATGAGTCCAGCTCTTATTTCAACCACTCAGTAGCCTTGCGTTCTAAAGAGATATAGTCTCTTTCTTTAACTATGAACAGGACTTAGCTATAGTTTTGACTTAATAGACTTATTTAAAGGTTTAAACAAAGTAACTGCATAGATAGAGTTATACTGTACTTGTAACTACAAATAATAATAAACATTAACCACCACAGTTGCTTTTAGTGTTTCTCTAAGAACTTTATGTTATAGATGAGAAAATAGATGGCTTCCATTTGGCATCTGTGTTTGTTATGAAAAATTACTTGAGCAAAGTACAATGATATACATCTATATCTATCTATTTATCAAGTGTCATAATAAAGCCTCACCCACTAATTATAAAATAAATTAAAGAAAGAATTAATAAGTTGGGCTTTTGACCTAGGGTGGAGTCACTTGAATTTCGAGTGTAAGTCTAGCAGAGAATAAGGATAGTATGTTCACATCTAGATTGGGTTTCCTAGTCTGCTAAGCTGTGGATGAAAGCCTCAATCACATCAAGTTCACCAAAGTGATAAGCATCACCTTGTGAAGCCCCTGCAGCCTGGTATCTCATGAACTTTAGGAGGGGACTCCAAACAGGAAGGAACAAAAAGTAGCCATGCAGTGAGTAAAAGCTGCAGGTTGGATCTCCAGAGCTGAGTTTATGACACTGAGTCACACCCCTTTCTAAAATGCTCCCCAGACTTCTGGCTCTGGGGTTGGGGGGTGATAAAATTGAAGTGGTGCTCTGATCCCATGATGCCTCCAGATTGGCTCCTGTCTGTCTTTCAGCTTCACTGTGCAACCCTTGGCTTACTGTGCTCTCATCCAGGAGTTGGCAAACCACAGCCAAGATTTTTAAAGTTTTATTAGGACATAGCACACTCACACGTTTATGCATCTCAGGTGGCTGCTTTCACCCTGAAATGGCGGAGCTAGGCCATATAGACAGAAACCATATGGTCCACAATGTGAGCACATGGTAACATTTAATGAAACCCAGGAAATGAGGTCTGGTTGAGGGTCCAAGAAGAAGGAATGGCTTTGTTCATCAGCTAAGAATTTTTGCTGTAAAATAAAAGCAATTTTGATGTGTGTCTGTGTGTGTGTGTGTGTGTGTGTGCGCGTGCACATAGAAACTCTCAATTCCCTAACCATCCTGACTATCATACTCCTGTGACCAGCAAAGATGCCTGGAATACACTCTTGCAAGGCTTGTGACTTTGGGTCACACATTTTGCAAAACATTGACTTCGCTGCTTTGATTTGACATTTTGGCTAAGATGACTTTTGTGCCTTTGATTACTCTTATACCTACATGCTGCAGACATTCTCCTACCACAGTTCTTAGAGAACATACACTGGAAGGCCAATGACTCTCAACCATCTGATGTTGTACCCAATCCACTTCCTAATCGTAAGGAATGATAATAAGTGAGCACATGCTACTCACGCTGTCGTATCTAATGCTCGCTGAGGAGGGGAACATTTGTTATCTACATCATAGATGAGAAAACTAAGGAAAAGAGAAGTGACGTCATTTGTCCAAGATGTGTAGTCATGAATAATGAGGACAGTTCTAGGGCTAAACAGAAGTTCTGACAACATAGCACTGATTAATTTGCCTTAGTAATGGATCTTCATCATATGGTTAAGCTAAGGTAGACGGCTATAGTTTATTAAATAGGTGAGAAAATCCTCATTTTCCAGACTAGTAAATTGAGGCATGAAAAGTTCAGCAATTTGCCAGTGTTATGAAACATTTGCGAGGCAGAAGACTATCAGGGGTTCTGTCTCTCTCCACTCTTCCTATTGGAAACAGAGACAAAATGGAACCATATGCAACTTCTTTGTAATGAAGCATCCGTAATTCTGGAGCCTCCTGAGTGTTAAATCAGAGCACGCTACCTATTGTGGATGTCTTAGACTGCACATGTATCACATCTGTCAGTCACAGACAGACATTCTTTAAGAAAAGCGTTCTACTGAGAAATATGTCTTAAGGGAAGAATAGGAAGTATAATAATAATAAAAAACATTGGAGACAAAACTCACCATTATCTCACCAAAGGGCACTTAAGTCTCTCTTATCTTTAAGCGGCTCACTATCATCACAAGTCATGATCTTGGAAATGCTCACAGAAAAATCGTAAGTATGCATAGCTGTGTGTATGTTCTTACACACAAACACATACTATGGAGCCAACTTTCTTTTAGGTATGTCTGTGATTTTTACACTTTTATTTTAGGTTCTATTTCCTAGTCTGTGTAAATTTATAGTAAATAAATTTATAGAAAACACAAAATTTTAGCTATAGGAAGAAGGATGATAGTGGGTTTTAATTTTCCTCTACATTTGTCTTTACTTTTTTTTTTTTTACCTTCTCCAATGTAACTTTAGCTCTCTCCTTTTTCCTCTCTTTCTCCTTCCTTCTTCCCCCTCCCTTTGTTCCTCTTCTCCCTCCCCCCGCAAGAAGGTCTCACTTTGTCACTCAGACTAATTTTGAAATCCCAAACTCAAGCAATCTTTCTATTCTCAAGAATATATTACCTCTCTAAGAAGAAACTTTTCATGATGCATGTTGCTATAGACTAAGAATCTGCAGTCTCTTCTACATCCATAGGTTGCAGCCCTAACTCATAATGGGATCAGAGGACAGTGTCAGAGAAACATGTTGTTCAAGGGCCTGGTCTGTGGTATAATGGCAGCCAGCCCAGATTTAGACACGTGCTTTTAGGGCAAGATGTTGGTATACTGCACTTTGGGGTCTGCATCTTCAACAAGGACTGACTCTGGTTGGGTGTTGAGCTTTTATATCCAACTACTAACAAGATGTCCCCACTTTTGACATAAATTAAATTTTTATTTATTTACTTATATATTATTTATTTGTGTGTGTGAGAGACAGAGACACAGATACACACACACACACACACACACACACACACACGGGGGGGGGGGCAATAGGGCTCAGGACTCTCCAGAGAAAGACTAGAATCCTCTTTACTGACACACATTGTAAATCCTTGTAGGAAAAACTAGGGTGCTCCCAAATGGAGGACTCATGGAAAGGAGCACACCATGGAGCTGATACAAAATGGCAGTGCAATTCCAGTAAGAAAGGCTGACATCAGCCAACAGCAGGGTGATCATCTCCATGCCGAGACTAGAGCTTGTCTGGACCCAGCTATCCTAGGAGCACTCAAGAAAGGCTTGACTCTGCAGCCTTGAGAAAGGGCATGTATGATCTGGAAGAATGATAGGATATATGAAATAGTGGCACTGGGGTTCACACAGCTTTTCAGTGGGGTGCTTAGAATGGCTTCCAGGAATGACACTAGCTTTGAGTCATAGTTAGATTAACTGTCCTTGAGGTGGGAATGGTAGCAGCAAAAACAAATAGAGCGGAGGAGAACACTGGAGTCTGGCCACAGCCCATAGATAGTGATGGGAATGTTTGAGGGAGGCCTGCTGTGAGCCACCAGGGCACCTGAGATTGAGCACCTCCCTCCCAAAGGCAGAGCCAAGTGCTCTGTCTCACTCTGCTCAGCAGGGAGGTGATGAGAGGCTCTCAGGCAGACATTCAGCAGGCATTCAGCTCAGATCCTGCAGGACTTCCTGGGAGCAGTGACTATGGTGGCAACAGAAATGAAGAAAGACTTCTAGTCCCAAGTACTGTCTTAGTGGAAGCACGTGAGCCTGGAGCCACGGATCCCTGCTTCGCTGAGGATACTCATCGGAGTTGTTTCTAGCCACATGTTTAGCACCCCTGGGCATTTCCAGAAATACTTAAGGGAAAAGAATTCATTAAAGGCTGAGGTGAAACAGGGACACATATAACTGGTGACGTGTGAGGTGTTTTGGAAGAGATTATTTAAACAACTCTGGCCAGAGGTTATTAAAAGCATACAATGCTCCCCGGGCTCAACACTCTTCTTTAAGTAATTTCACTTCTGTGGCTACTGGCTATAACAATTCCAAGGGTCTGCCCTGAAAGGACTTCATTTTTCTTAGAATCAAGAAACACCACAAACTAGTGTTCAACATGTATGGAGGCACCTGTTCTGTTCTGGGGAGCCTCTCCGTCTGCCATCACTTGACTACACCCTCTAATGTATTTAGTCTTTCCTTTCTCCCATGTGAGCTGGAATAATGGTAGCTGTGTGATACATAAGTTCACTAAAGATGATGAGGGACTTACAGTCGCCAGATTCAGTTTCTGTCGAAGGAGGAGACCTTGGGTTCACTATGCTTTAGTAGAAAGGCTAATTGTGAAAGGTCACTGAGGGGAGACAAGGGAACTTCCTGGAATCTGTTAATAATATATGTCAAAGGCAGCACAAATGACTCATGCCATTATTAATAAGCCTCAAGTCATTTGGCCCCAAGCTGATAGTCTCATTCAACACATCTTTTGGAGGGAGGCAGAGGGGACCCATCACTGCTGACACATGGAAGATGGGAAATCCTCATGTGTTCATCTCTTAGGCAGTAGCTGGTAAAGCAGCAGGAAATTTAAATGCCATCTTATCTTGCATAGGCTACATAAAGCCATGCCTGAGGAAGACAGAGCCTTTGCCTATACCAGGACTGGTGTCCTTTGATAACAAATATCCAATCATGGACTTAAAGATCAGCTAAATGGTCTGATCAGGAACTCTGTTGCCTCCCCTTATCCCTGTTCAGTCTCTTGGCTATCTGTCTTCACTCTCTCCATCACTGGGCCTCTGCCATTTGATAGAGATGCTTGATGATGCCATGAGAGTCATAGAACCATGAAAAATGATTCTTTTTTTTAAAAAAAAATTATGTATCAAAGGGATTTAACAAAACTAGCCCAAGCATACTTTATAGAATATCATACCATTATGATTTTTTATAATGCATTCATTACTTGGCACAATGGAGAGGGAAAATCTTATTTACAATGGGCATAAGGAAGAGGAATGAATTACTGCAAGTTCTAGAAAGTGGAATCAATAAAATCAAGTCAATTGTAATTTCTATGAGCTAATTCAACTACAGGAACACATTTTAGGCCATGCATATATTTGACTGTATGCTGTTTCAGCCCCATATTAAATAGCTCAAAACTAGGAAGATCCATCTCAGATATCAGGAAGGTGGTTTGAACTGATATGAGAGAAAAAAAAAAGCAGTCTACTGCTTTCTGATTACATTTAGCCATATATGCTTAGTATTTTTTTTTTTACCATTTTCCAATGCCATGAAGGGAGAAAGGGATAACAAAACAAACTTTAGAACAAGTTAAAACAAAACAAAACAGCCCTATCCATCTCTCCTTCAGATGCCAACCTCAGCTAGATACCTCTTCTACTTGCGTGCTCATATTCATACACTAAGCCTTGACTCCATCCAGAGAGATCCCATGAGACCCTAAGTGGCCCTGGATGTAAAGCCATCAGTGATACCCCACCTCTCCTGGTGCCACAGCCAGGATTGTCCCTCTCCCAGCTGTCTCTTGGTCCCTGTATCTCATCTCTTCCCTGCTTCTCTGCTTTAGTGCCCGTGTTGCTGTTCTTTAAGCTTTCTTTGCCCCGCCCATCTCACAGCCTGGCACTTGATATTCTTTGGGGGTTCCCAGACAACTATGCAGTCTGCTCCTTTATTCAGAGCTCTGCTCAGTAGTTGACTCCCTACGCAAGGCACCCTTATTCCTTTCTAGTCCTTTGCTATGTTTTGGTTTTGTTCAAGGTACTTTCTACCTAACGTGTCACACCACACAGACACACACACATACAAACACACACATCACACACACACACACACACACAGACACACACACACACACACACACACACACACACACATCACCAGTCCTTATTTTGTTTGCTGTTTTCATTGCCTACAGTAGGATTCACTACTTACTTGCTGAATAAATAAAACTGAGACATTCAGAGCAGTACATTTCTTTTTAGATAAGCCCACACACACAAAAAAGTCTTCATCACTTCTCAGTTTAAACTGTTCAGCGCACATCAAAAATCTTGTGATAACTTTTTTCAGATGCTCTGACCTCTGTGTGACCCTCATCTAATTTCGTTGGAACTCACATTGCCCAGCTGTAGAATGGGAATCAAAGTACCCCTTACATTCCTCCCAGACACTCTAACAAACTGGGATCTGAAACATCTTCCTGACTAAGAAGCCTGCAGATGATCAGGCTGAGATGGGAACCCCAGGAGGGTGGGAGCTGGGCTGCTCTCTTCTCCATTCCTGCACAGAGTAGGCGCTCATGCACCATTTATCAGAGTTCATATCTGTGGGACCCACACTGCACCTGTCCCTGCACCAGTTGTCACGGAAGCCAGCCCCTCCACTGGCCTAACCGCTCTCAGAGCAAAGAACCAAATCTGGCTTCGATGTGACGCAGGCTGCTTTTTCTAAAAGAAGCTAGATTCTCACCACGTTTGATGAGCAAGCTCCCATCGGCGCCTTCTTTCCTTTGAGTACAAATTGGAGAATCTTACGCATGAGACCATTTCAGACTAGAGGATTCTGTTTCTTGGGTCTAACTTTGTTCAGAGACCCTGACTAATACAGTGACTCCTTTTGGGGGCTGAATTTTTTGGTTCTGCTTAGAGATATTGATTCAGCAGATCGTCCCCAAGTCAGACCCAAATAGAAACCATCACAAGAGGGTTGGAGTCAGGTGCTGCATCACTCTCAAGAGGGATCAGTAGAGTAGATAACACACAGACATCCATCCACCTCCTTTTTTCTTATCTTAGTCTTCTGTTCCATCCCCCACTGACACCCCACTGCTCCTCAGACTCATAGATATTTTAGGTCCTACTGGTCCTGAGAATACTGCTAACCCTCTAAGGTCTGACCATTTGGTATCAGAACATCTGTTTTCTCTTTCGCTCTACCGTTTAGAGAAGCATGCTGTAATTTCCTCAGCAGAAGTGAAAGTGATCAGCGGCGCCCCGTGGGTCTGTGCAGGCCCTAAAAAGAGCAAGAAGGAACCTAAAAGGAGAGAGAGAGAGAGAGAGAGAGAGAGAGAGAGAGAGAGAGAGAGA
>NW_021628042.1:0-44013 GCF_004785775.1 Grammomys surdaster
AGAGAGAGAGAGAGAGAGAGAGAGAGAGAGAGAGAGAGAGAGAGAGAAACTTACAATTGTTTTCAATAGCCCATTGTTCAGCAATGCTCTCAAGATTTTGTTTAACATAGATTCCTCACACTGCAGCCACTCTGCTAAGTGATGGAGCTGTGACTTTAGGGAAGGTCGCATAACTAGGATTCTTGGGTTAGCTTTACTGTATCATTTTTGTTGTTCTCTTTAGTTTAGACTCAGAAGAAAATTTACCTTGAGCTTTTTGACTCAGATTCAACCCTCACCTTCCCTCTGTGGTGTGTGTGTGTGTGTGTTTGTCTTGTGTGTCTATGTATGTGTCTATGTGTGTGTCTCTGTGTGTCTGTGTGTGTTGTGAAGTGCTATAGAAGGAAATGATTTTAATCTTTGAATGATTCAGAGCTCACTCGGGGGACTTGTGTCTGTACAGGACTATGGATGCAGTTGTACTGTTGCTTGATTGTGTGTGTACACATTATTCACTATCTCTGTGAGGTGAGGAAAAGAAAACCCTTCACCATTAAAACCTTTCTTCTGGAGGTGAAACCAGTAGGGGGAGGTCCTCAAATAATGCAGTTCCAGAGAATTTAAAGCTTGTAACGTCAGTTCTAGTTCATATAAAATTTTTATAGTCTTATCTTGATTTACCACAAACTATAAAATCTACCCATTGAAAGCATGCAATTAAATTGAATGCTCACAGTATGCTCACAGAATTGTTAACACTCCCCATTTATGTTATAATATTTTCATCTTCCTAAAGAAGCTCTGTGCCCACTAGAGGCCACTTGCCATTGTTACCCTCCCTCTTGCTCCAACTCATGTAACTATTTATCTACAGGTTGGCTTGTTCTGGATTGCTCACACAAATAGCGTCATTCAAAAAGTGGGCTTCTGACTGGTCTCTTTGACTTAGTGTAATGCTTTCAGCTTCATTAATGTTTTCAGATGCTCCAGTATTTATTTATTTTATCTATGAGTAATATCCTTTCAACAGTTGGTGGCGGTTAGATTGCTTCCACTCTTGCCTATCAATAACGATACTCTGTAAATAAATGCCCATGTGTTTTTGTATGTGTGTGATGTATTTATTTCCTTTAGGGAGATACTGAGAAATGGAATTACTCAATCGTTTGGTAGTTCTTTGTTTACCATTGTGAGGAATTGTCAAACTATTTTTGATAGTTGGGTATATTAATTATGTGCCCTCCATGATGTAAGAGAGTTTAAACTATCACATCCATTTATCTCTTTATTATAGCTACTCTAAAGGCATGATTCTGATTTTTTTATTGGATATTTTCTTTATTTTCATTTCAAGTGTTATCCCCTTTCCTGGTCCCCACCCCCTGAAACCTCCTATCCCATCCTCCCTCCCTTGCTTCTGTGAGTGTGTTTTCCCACCCACCCACCCACTCCCACCTCCCTGCCCTCAAATTCTCCCACACTAGGGATGATTCTGATTTTAATGTGCATATTGCAGGATGATGTTAAATAGCTGTGCATGTGTCTATATTTCTATACCTTCTTTGAAGAAATGTTTATTTAAATTCTTTGCTTAGTTTTTGAAATTGAACTATTTTTGAAATTTTGTGTTGTATTGAGTTATAAGAATTATAAGAGTTCTTTTTTTTAAAAAAAATAAACTTGATGGTAAAAACCTTGTAAATAAAATAAACATCAGACACCCACATTAACCATACCCAAAGTCTATCGATCTCAGTGAATGTCTTTGCTGTTGAGCCATTCTAACGCTGTGGAGCTTCACACTGGATTCTATACTTTCACTATCGGTTTTTAAATATAACATTTTCATATAAAATTTTGTATACAAGTTCCTCTCAGATACAAAGGATAAGCGTATTTCCCTCATTGTGAGGTAGTTTTCATTTTGTAGATTGTGATTTTTGAGGCTGAACAGCTAAACATTTTTATTGGTGCATATCCATTATGCACAGTGAAGGGTTTCATGAAGACATTTTTGTACAATATACCATGTACTTTGGCCATGACAGCCTCACCCTCCCTGTCTCCTCAACTTTTACTTCCTATTTTTTCCTACTCATTCCCCAAGTCTTACGTCCATTTTCATGTCCTATGTACACATACAAGTTTATACATTTATGTAAAATCTAGTCTCCACAAGTGAGAGAAAACATTTTGCGTTTATCTTTCTGAATCTTCCTTAGTTCACATAGGAAGGTGCTCTCCGGGTGCATCCATATGCCTTCAAACAACACAGGTTTGTTCTTAATGACTGAATGAAATTCCACTGTGGTTGCAAACTGTATTATCTTCAACCATCCATTTGTTGACAGACACCTAAGCTGATTCCATAATGTAGTTATTGTGAGCAATGCTGCAGTAATATCCTAATATCACCAATGTGTGCGTGCATCTCTCTGTGTTATGTTGACTTAGAATCCTGTGTGTCTATGTGCAGGAGTTCAATGGCTAAGACAAAGTAACTATGTCTATATTTTCTTGCAGACCCTCACATATTGCTTGAGAGAGACGCCTCAAGGGTCAACAAACAGAGCTGCTAAGAATCCCAGCTATACTTAACCAATCAAATCTCGGATTATCCCTCTGTGAGCAGAAGTAATAATGTGCTTGCCTGGCATGGTCCTGTGAGAATTAAATACTAGCCCTGAGGGATATAGCCTACAGTTTTATCACAGGTCAGTCAGCTGGCTAAAGTCTTTGGAGAGAGTAAGTGCACCAGCCCTGTGAATGTGACCTGACCTGTGTGGTGGCCTGTGTGGCCAGCGTGCCCTGCCAGTGTAGAATGATCAAGTGGATGCAATGCCTACTTGGTAACATCCTGGCATCACAGCCACTCCTCATCTGAGCTTTCTGGGTGGAGATCAGACCACCCTGATAAGTGAGGGGATGATGTCCTTCTGAGGGGATTGTCTGTAGTGCCACTAAAAACAACCAGCCAAATCACATTATTCTATTTTCACACCAAGCAACTGGTCCATCTGATTGAAAGATGAGATTTTTCTCCCTGTGTGTTCCAAGTGTATTCAGCTTAGTGTTTAGCTAGCATTGAGAGGGGAATGCCAGAGTACAGCTGCCTGGTTTCCAAGTCTAACTCCTCTGCTTTACTGCTTGAACAAGTTATGTAACCACAGCAAGCCTCAGCTACTTCTGAAATAGAAGCACGGGCTGTGCCTGCGCTGGAGGGTTATTGAGGGGCTTCTGTGGCCCAGAGGACATTCCACAAAGCTTAGTTCCTAGCACACCCACCAGCATGAACAAGTCATTTCCAGCTGTTAGCCTTGGAGAGGCTCTGGGTTCTGGTTATGAGACGGTGAAATCCCAAAGCATTAGTTTCATTCAAGTCTTGATAATCTTCCAAGGATAATGAGAAACAAAGGGCATATAAAACATCCATTTAGTGACATTTTATTGTAAACTATGGTTAATAGGATTGCCAAATTTTCCATCGCTCCCAAGAAGCTATAAATGAGAAAACAAAACAAACTCTCTCCCACTTCTTCCCTCCCTCCCTGTCCCTGTCCCTGTCCCTCTCCTCCCCTCTCCCTCTCTTTTCTCTCCACCGGATGTGTGTGTGTGTGTGTATGTGTGTGTGTGTGTGTGTGTGTGTATGTGTGTGTGTCCATGTGTTTAATTTGGAGATGATTAAAATTTGGCCATTTTAGTCTGAGTTTACAGAACATGAATCAAATTAATGTCCAGACCATTTCTATTATTCCAAAAGAAGATGAATGGTCAGTTCCTCATTCATAATATTTTGGATCCTTAGAAGATTTCTTGTTGCAGGTCTCTTCATACATGATTAGCATATATAAACAGTATAAAACAATGGGCTATATCATGGCATTTTTCTACATACATGTGGCATACATTGAGTTCCTTCCAGAAAGAGTTTAATGTTTAGTCATTGTTTCTCATCCCTCTCAATTTGTCCTTTACCCCATCCCTTCCTTCTCCCCTTCTCTCTCCCTCTCTTTCCCTCCTCTTTCCTCCCTCCTTCCCTCCTCTTTCCCTCCATCTCTCCCTCTTTCCTTTTCTTTCTTTCTTTTCTGTACATTGGTGGTCTTGTATCTCTGTATCACATGGAAGTATTTTCTTTGTAGGGTTGAATGGGTGAGTGAAATAAGATATCTTGAGTCACCAGTACTCAGCCTGGCATGTGCAGCTCTCACTACATGTTACTTATGGTTGCTACTACTCAGAAAGATTCCTTAGCCTTATTGTCTTGTTTTTTTGGTTTTGGCTTTTCAAATTTAGTCTTGAGAGCAATTTGCCTGTACTTTTCCCACAGTTCTTTCCTGAAAACTAGGCTAGCAGCTGTTAGGGATGGACCAGCATGAAGGTTGCTTATAAATGATTTGTGTTTGAGACTTGTTAGGAATCCAGGCTCCTAAACCAGCTTTAGACTTGTTTCTTAGTTGATAATTGATTCCCAACTGGTATGTGCTCAGGTAATTGGTGAGTATCTGCTTAGATCCCTAGCTGGGTCTGTCCTGTTAGACCTGTACCTAGGGGACTGGGGCAGTGGTCTTCACTGTGCAAAAGACAGGTAAAGCCAGGTGTAGAATGGCACCATTTCTATAGGGGCCAGTAAGTTATTAAAAGGTCAATGTGATCATCTACATCCTTGGGAGACACATAGATCTATAAGGCTCAGTGTATTAAATTGATGATTATCAGCTGTCTAGCCTTCTGTAAAGTGTTATAGTGGTCCACCTCTCTGTCTTCATGGAAGATGGGGAAATCTGAGTGTTCTTGTGCACATGTGTAGTCCCAGACCTTGGGAGGCAGAAGTGGGAGCAGAAGTGGGAGCAGAAGTGGAACCTGACTTAGAGCCCAGCCTGAGCCACACAGTGAGAGTCTTTTCTTTGGCCACATAACCCTGGCATGAAACATGAACCAAAATTAACATTCCTACTTTTTAATTTATTTATCTCAGGTGTTTTGTTAATTTGGTAGTAAGCTATTTATTATTATATTATGATATATAGTATATAATTATATATAATATAATTATATATGTTAATATTTTAACATATTATCATTATTATTTGGGCGTTGTAAGTAGATGTTAGTTTTATTTAAATACATAATACAATCTATGTGACTAGACCTTATATGTTGCTTGTTTACCTTAAAATATTAACATGTGGAAAATATTTAAAAAACATTTTTAATTCATCAATGTTACAATCATGCTGTAGTAATTCCAATTAATTTTTTTGTCTGAAATATCTTAAGTTTTGCATTAAATTATCTTTTTGTGGTGCTGGGAATCTAAGCTAGAACCTTGTACATTCTAGACAAATGCACTACTACTAAACTAAATCAATACCCCTGAAAATTCTTTTAAAATAATGGTAATGCACACACATAGACACACACACACACAATGGCATTCCATTGTAACCAATTTCAAGCACAAGTTCAATGATATTAAGCATGTTCTGTGTGTTGTTCTGTGATTGACACTGCAGTCCATTTCCAGAATGTTATTCTCTGAACCCAAAACTCTGAATATATTATTCACAGTTCCCATCCTTTGCTACTCCCACTTCTTAGCAACCATCGTCCCATGTCTATCTGTTTTAATTCATCTTCCCAGTTACCTTCTGTGAGTAGAATCATGCAGTTTATCTCCTGACTGGCTTTTTAAAATCAAACACAATATTCCAGGGTTCATTCATATTACAGCATGTGTCAGAGTTTTCTTTCCTTTTGAGGTTGAATAATATATTATACGCTGTGTATATATACCACATCTGAAACTTTTAATACTAAATTTTTTATTTATGCACTTGTTCAACATGGATGTGGATTCTTCTGTGTAGACAATGCTCTAAGAAACACAGATGAGAGTATCTTTTTGAGGTTACCAGACTCTGTGGTGATAGATGTGTATAATTAATTCTCATGGCTTCTTATTGGAGGCAGAGACTTTTCTCACCTTGATGATAAATGTAAGATACAAACCATAACAGAATCATTCACATAATTATCTAAGCTTATTATTATATTATGCATGTAGTATATATGATTTATCTATAATAATAATTATAATAACATTATCATATATTATACATAATATAATGTTATAATATATTATAATAACATTATTATATATTACATATATAATATAATGTTATAATTATCATTACAGGTAAATGTAATAATATTTATAATTATAATTATACCATACATGTATAATATATTTATATTAATATATTTATTACATGTAATAAATATAGTTACATTATATATAATATAATAATGTTATTAAAATTATTATTACAAGTAAATTTATTCCCAACATTTCTTTCATTACCAAGTAGGTGATCATGCTAGGAGTTGTAGCGCTGACACAGTATTCTAGTTGGCTATTTGTATGTAGAAAATTTTCATGTGTAATGACTTTTCTTGTTTCTTTTTTTTTTGAGATCTAAAGTGATTTTGCCTTTATTTCCTTCACTTTAAGCCAATCATTAAATTTCACGGTGATTTCTGGGGTGGAGCAGAAGGAAGGTGTCATTCAGAATAATGGAGGCTGTGGTCGGGTTGGTCTCACTGGGGAAGCTGGAGAAGCACAGACCGCGCAGGTAGGTGATGTTCTGAGAATGGGAGCGCTGGTACGCAATGTCCTCTGCAGCTTCCAGCTTCTGCAGCTCAATGAAGCCATCAGTGAGTTGGCGACCAGCTCAGCTGTCTTGTAGTCACCCTCAGAAGAGATGATGGCTGTCTTCTGCTGCTGCTCAGTCTTTTCCACCACAAATCTGGCTTTCTCCACTTCCTGCTGAGCCACCTGTTTGGCTTCTACTGCCTCTGTGAACTCCTTCCTGAAGGTCAGATGTGTCAGGGAAATGTCATCCAGGATGGGCGACGGCAACACCCTCTCATCCTAGTCCTCGCCAACACTGGAGTAGATATGAGGAAGCTGGCTGGCTAGCTGCTGGAAGAGGATGCGCAGTGTGATGTTGACGTTCTGCAAGTCTTTGCTACCAGTGATGACCGGTACATTCCATGGTTGAGAGCAGCAGTCAAAGATAATTGGTTTCTATACCCGAGGGATGAGAAAGTGAATCCCTTCCCCTATCACAACATTCTGTACGCCAAGGAATCGGTCAAAGATGGCAGCTCTGTGTCCAGCACCCACATTATATAAAGCAGAGTTCACCACGCCTCATGCAGCTGCTAACGCCAGGCCAAACTTTCCGATGGACTCAAACACTTTGGCAGTCATGACTCCTTCTGTTGCTTCCACTCACACCTGCTTTCACTTGCTCTTGTTTTTGAAGTGGCTCAAAATTTAGAAACAAAAAGCTGAAAATAAGTGTACCACAAGATTGAGCTATATCACTCTTGGGCGTATGCCCAAAGGACTCTCCGTCTTACTGAAGAGAGACTCAGTCACACTCATTGCTTCTCTACTCATAACAGCCAGAAACTGGACACAGTCAAGATGCCCATCAACTGATGTCTGGATAATGTAAACGGAGCATTATTCAGCTGTTAAGATAAGTGAAATTATAAAATTTGTGGGTAAGTGGATGGAGCTAGAAACAGTCATCCTGAGTGGTAAAATAACTCAGATCCAGAAAGGCAAACATTGCATATTTTCTCTCATGAGTGTGCGTGCTTATGTGTATGTGTGTATACATGCATGTGTTTGTGCACATGAGTGTGTGTGTATGTGTGCATATGTGCATGTGCGCATGTACAATGGCTGATTTTATGTCAAATTGGCACTAGCTAGAGTCATTTTGGAAGAGTGAACCTCAGTTGAGAAAGTGTCCCCACCAAACTGTCCAGTGGGATTATTTTCTTGACTGATGATTGATGTGGGGGTTGGTCCCAGATCAGATGCCACTCATGGGCTGGTGGTTCTGGGTGCTATAAAAAAGCAGCTGTTCTAGGAATAGCAGAATATCATTAAGAGTCATTTTATCACTGCATCCTCCCTCCCTTTAAAGACTAGTGTTATTTGATTTTATCATAGGTCCCTGGGATACCTAGTCTCTGTATTTTTGGTCAACCAAGTAATTTTGGATGTATGTTCCATCTTGAGGATGGAACAAGTTCTTCAAGTTTAATGAGTCGTATGGGTGTTCTCTTCAGGAATGGGATTTGCTGTCAGTTTGTGGAAAGCAACCAATAGTCTTGGCAACAGCCAAAGGTGGTGAAATATTTTAAGGAAATAGCATTTTCCAGATATAGTATGCACATATAAACTCATGAAGTCCTGACAGCAAGCTCAAGTTAGACAAAATCCCAGAACAGTGTAGGGGAAGTAGGCACAGAGTACTACCCCTAGCCAGGTGGCTAGCTTCAAATGATACCTTCTCGAAGAGGGAAAAATCAGTTCTTCAGGGGACTGACACTGCATATACTAACGCTCACTAGGGAGGCTCCATGCTCAGGAGTAGTCGCCCAACACAAATCAGACTCCATGTTTTTTGGTGTTTACATTCTTTCTCTGTTGATCTGTCTGTCTCTCTTTCTAGAGAAAGAATATGAAGTTGTATGGGTAAGGCATTGGGAAGGTTATGAGAGGAGTTGGGAGTTGGGAAAAGATGATAAATGTGTATTATATAAATCCCTCAAATAATAAAAGTAACAATAGAACAAGAGACTTCTTCTCTTGATATTTGGATAGTATTCTGACATTAGACATACCCAAAACTTTGCCTAAGTCCAAGATAAATACTCTTAGGTGGGACACTTTTCTAACTGCAGAATTAAAAAAATATATTCTTAAGACCTTGTGAGAACTGGAAGACCATGGATGTAAAATCCTGTGTGAAAACTCTGTAAACATTTGTTGTCATTGTCTTTTATAACTTAGAAAATATAGTTTGGTGGACTTTTTGCCTTTTAAAAATTTAGATTTGCTGGGCAGTGGTGCTGTGTACCTTTAATCTCAGAAGCTGGGAAGCAGAGGCAGGCAGATCTCTGAAGCTAGTATGGTCTACATGGTGAGTTCTAGAACATCCAGGGTTACAACAGAGAAACCTTGCCTGTAAAAACCAAAATAAGTGAATAAGTAAAAAAATTTAGTTTTACTTATTTTTTAAAAGTATGTGTAGCTATACATGTATGTGTCTGCCCCCCCCCCTCTCTCTCTCTCTGTGTGTGTGTGTGTGTGTATGGCTGCAGAGATCAGAGGTGCCAGGTCCCCCAGAAGCTGGAATTGTAGGTGATTGTGAGTTATCCTCAGTGACTGTTGAGGAACAGTGTTGGGTCTCCTGCAAGAGAGGTATTCGTGTTCTTAACTGTTAAGGTATCTCTCTATCCCCTTGCCTCATCTTTTTAAAAAATTATTATTGTTGTTGTTGAAAGATTACTTAAGTCTTACTTCGGGAAAACTGAAAACAAATCTCTGCACTAAAGTTCCTTCCAGCTCCATGTCTTAGAGCTCGTGGGTAGCTATCTGTCTTGTGGAGGCGAGCCTAGACTGAGCTTTGGGGAGGCGCATCATTAGCAGTCAGACTGCTGAGTGGGACTCCCAACACACACACAGGCTGTGAGATTGCGGGCTCAGAACTTCATATCCTGAATCCTAATGTCTCTATTTCTGGACTCCCCCACTAGTGAAACAAAGTGAACAACAGCCCTAGTGTCTGTGATTGCTGTTCAGATTTCCAGCGCTAATACTCCTAAGAGGCCCTCTTACGCCAGGCCCAGCACAGAGTGAGTTCCTATGCTCCCTGCTGCAGTGTCACAAACCATCTCAGAACCCCCCAGCTATGCCCCACTTCATCCCCACTGGCCCTTCGCCCATGCTCTTTTCTCCATTGGAATTTCTGCCAATGAGCCTACTGCCTTCCTAACCTTATGTACTCCCTATGGCCTGTCATAGACATTTTCATTACAAAGACTCATAACAGGACTGCATTCATCTTTCTTGATCTCCACAAATGCTCCACCCAGACACCTTTCTGAGGGCTCAGCACTTTGAGCTGTTTGTTACTCCCTCAATAAGTCAGAGACCACATGAGTAACATGTGTCCCCTATGAGTTCTGTAGAATCTCTAGTGAAAGAAGTGAAAAGACACCGACACCAGGGTGTTGTAGTAACTTCCAAGGGGAGGAGCTTGACCATGGAGAGCCAATCTCAGCACCTTGGAGAGCCTCAAGTTCAGGGCTTGCGCCATTGTGTGTGTGTGTCTTTGTGTGTCTGTGTGTAATACACACCATTGTGTGTGTGTGTGTCTGCGTGTAATGCTTATCTTGAGACTCAAGCCCCATTTTGTTGCTAGCAAAAGGCAAAGGGGAGAAACATACAATTCATTACCTTCTCAGGGCTTTGAGCCAGCTTTTTGGTGGAGCCATGAAAATTTCCAGAGGCTAATTTTGTTTGTGAACAGGGAGTTGGAATCTCTCTACAGCACGCTAGATTGTCTTGCCTCTTTTCTGCCTCAGTCCACCCTCCTAAACCACATTGACAGTACACTTATATAGCCACCTACATATTTGTTTTTTTTTATATCCCAAATGACTTGTAGTTAGCTATTGGAACTGCTCATCGGATACTTTCTTGGAATAGCTATGCTCTTCTCACAGATAAGACCCTCCTATACGATTTCTATCTAATCAATTTCTGTGAAAATGATTTTCTCTTGGATTCATTGCATGATGCACTGCAAGCAACATGGCTCTAACAGTAAATTTTTATTTCATTTTCTGTGCCAGATACTGTGTGAGTGTTCCCCTTGGGCAGTTCCATAAAGTTTATCACTACCCTGTGAAATAGAAGTTGTCAATAAACCATTTACAACAAAAAAAGTCAAGGCATGGAGAAAGTTCAGGAAATACAGGAAGAAAGAGACAGAACAAACTCAAGCTCAAGTCTGCCTAACTCCAGGGGCTATGCTCTTAGCCGGGAGACTTAAGTATATTTTTAGTTACTGTAATGTCTCCACTGAAAGCTATGGGCAGGTGAAAAAATTCATATGATTTTTCAAAGTAACTTATTTACTATGATCTTGCCAAACTGTGTTTTCCATGTTACATCTGACCTTGCAATACATCTTTTATTACATCGATTTATTCTCCTCTCTCTCTCTCTCTCTCTCTCTCTCTCTCTCTCTCTCTCTCTCTCTCTCTCTCTGTGTGTGTGTGTGTGTGTGTGTGTGCACGCCCGTGTATGTCTTATACAGGAATATAGAAAGAAACCATTAACTTTTGTTCTTTTGTTTTTGGTTTCAAAGTAAGACCCTGTGACTCATCAACCTCTGAGACTGACATTTTGTAGGCATAGTATCTTGTTCACTTGTTAATGAAATTGATTTTTGTGAAAAATCTTTGGTGGGAGCTCCCACACACTACCAAGGAGGAAACAATAGGAAATGCTGAGAGATTTCAATCTCATATTTATTCATTTAGTGTGTTCTCATTGAGGGTCACATACAAGTAACGTATGCTCAGCACCTGGGTGTGGATGTGTCTAGAATGTGTTCAGCTTTTGCTAAGTTCAGAGTGTGTGTAGAAGTTTCAAAAAAATCAGGTTGGTACTGGGACACGAGAGAGGAAAAGCCATCTCACTGGTGTCACTAATACATGGCCGGCTGAGACTCTTAGCCGTGATACACAGTGGAAGGAGCAGTATTCCTTTGTTATTGTTTGCCATAATCTGTTCTAAGAAGCATGTTCCACATTTTCTACCTAGCAAGCATCAATCACAACTAGAGTTAATGCTTCATTACTTTCTCACTTTTCTGTGTAGCTTGATCCATTCTTGATTTGCTTTGATTTTATTTTCAGCCAGAATATGGTGGAACCACAGTCTGTTCCCATTTACTCTATGAGCAAGAAGCTTCTGATGATGGTTAAGGAGAGGGTGGGTGGAACCTTGGGGAAAGTGATCTGGCTAGTGCTGGAGGACTTGGGACACTTACTTAGAGTCTAGGGAGACAGCTTTTAGATGACTGGGACAGGCTTGTTATCAGGCAAGAGCTCCAGAATAGACCTTAATCAAGAGAAATTGGCACTAAAAGTGATGATTTTGACTGCCCACTTGTGAAGAAGATGAAGGAACAATAAGAACAGGCCTTCTAACAGGGTTCAATCTCAAAAGCTGGTTCAGACTGGATGGTTTCTGGGCTGACTGTGGTGTGGTAGGGCTTTCCTTACCACATAGTGCTATCAGAGCAGGGCTGAGCCTTCCCTAAAATGCCACTACTAACAGATTAAACCTTAAAAACACTGGAACCCCTCAAGTGTGATACAACATAGAGAGGGTTTGGATAAACTATAACAATCTCAGCATGCTAAGTCATTGGGTCAAAACCTGCAAGACGTTAAAAACTATTCACACAGTCTCACATTTAATCTGAAATTATAGCAATAGGCTACATTTTGAAGTCAGAGCAGCATGGCTTAATAGTGGCTACAAGGCCTGGTCAGAACTTAACAAGTATGAGCAAAGTCATGTTGCTGTAGAATGTTCACGAACAATGGTGGACTGCTGGAAATGAGCAGGGTGGCTTCACATGGTCACCTACTCTGATATTGAATTTTAAGGGTCTCTTCTCTCTAGTCTTCTGTATGCTTGTAGACTTGGACATTGTAGAAGTTCCTGGTATCTGGACTTACCTCAGATGAATTTTTTAGGAGGGGAGGCAACTGTCTGGGTTTTTGAAAGAGTTTGAACATGTTTTGCCCCAGATGTCTTCTCCTTAAATACACCCACATGCACTTTAAGAGGAATTCATCCATATGGTATATTCATCGGCAGTTCACTCATCAAAATTGCTATTGTGTCAAAAGCATTTGATTTCCAACTTGCCATTTAAGTTGTTCCAAAAAAGTGCCTGTAAGCTTATTTGCTTGAGCTATAATGTAGAACTGGTAAAAGAAAGACAATGTGATTTTTTTTTGTTAAAGTTTGAACTTAACATTGGGGTTGCTCAAGGATTTTAGACTTGCTAGATAGAATTCATTCTTTTAAAACCACGGTGATCTTTTCCACCCGTTCCAACTTGAAAAGGTAATAGCAATGGTAGTAGTGATTAATGATGATGGTTGTGGTTATTTGATAGCTTGGGTTTTTTTTTTCCTGATTGTTCTTGGAACAAACCTCCCCCACCCCCAAAATTATGACTGCAAAAGTAGAGCAGGCATAAGAACTCAAAAGGAAGTTTAAAATCACAAGGGATAGTTGGAATAAAGACATTGGCACATGTAAAGGACATTTGATTTACAGACAAAAAGCATAGGCTGTGAACAGCCTTTCTCAGCAAGCGATCAGAGTTGCTCCCACTCAGTCTTCTCACACAAGTTCCAGAGGTTGATGACCAATTGTCGACTTGATATTTCTCATCCAGGGTCTTGTTTTCTATCTCCAACTCTTAAAAGAAAATTAAGTCTTGGCTAAACCTCATGTGCTAAATGCAGGTTGGAACATGTATCCAATGTCTGGGTGGGCATCTGGTTCTATTTTAACCCAATTTTCAGAGGGAGAGGAAAGAAATATTCTACCATCTTTCATAAGTACATTCAATGAACTGGCAGCTAGAATTGACCCCACAGCTTGATACTAGCTAGCTGTGGTCAAATAATTAGTCCTGTTCTTTTGTCAGTGTATTTACTGCCCCAACAGTGACTCAGTGAAAGGGAGAACTGACCAGAGAGGTAGTAAACACTTTTAGTTTATAGTCCTTGGTGCATTGTTCTGCTTCAAAACTCATAGGTGGGAAGAGGGCCATGAGGACTTTTACATAGATTGAGAGTTAGCTGAATGGTCTATTACCCACAGATACTTCCATTCATCCACGTGTTCCTTCAGCAAGTATTTGCAGACCACCCATATGGGCCAGATGTTGTAGGTGCTGAGAACTTTGGACCGAACACAAACACAACAGATAGGCTACTTATGCAGATGGAATTTACTCTGTGGCATGCAACTCTTTCTGAAGAAGGATTATCATTATTCTTTAAAGCTACTTTTCCCCAAGTGGCCATCATCTCAAGGGTAATAGACACGATGAATGTAGTGTCCAGACGCCTAAAGTATTCTAAAATATTCCATTAGCACAATATCTTAGTCCCAAGACAACTTTACTCAAATGTTCACAAGGAATAGACAAATGGATAAAGCTCAATATGAAAGCAACTTCTCAAGACTGCTTCCAAAATTGGTTTACATACATTTCATATATTTAAAAGTTGAGAAGAGACCTAGAAAGACAACAGGTAGACATCTCCCCTGATCAACTTCCTTCCCTTACCCTAGCTTCCTAATGTATGCAGCAGGAGCATGCTGTAACTGATGGAGGTGCTCCTTAAACAGAGTTGGTGGTCAGGTAAGATTGTGCCAAGCAATTCAATATGTTTCAACATAGGGTGCTTCTGAGCCGACAACATTCAAACCCACACAGTGACTTCCTGACAGAAAGCATGTGTTGTGGGGTTTCCTGTGAACTTGACCTTCTATCTTCCTCCTCTTTATCCATGCCTGCAGCAGCTAGAAGATGTGAGACTAGTCAGCAAAAGGCAGACTTGGAAAATGCTGCCTCACTAGGAAGATGGAGCGCTGAAATGACTGTGCTGGTTGATTTTAACATGGGGACTTGCCAGGGCCATGGCAGGCCCAGGTATCTGACTAAATGTTTGGGTGAGTCAGTGAGGATTTCTGGATGACACTAGCATTTTAATGGTAGACAGAGGAGAGTAGATTGCCCTGCCCATTGTGATGAGCATCATACACTCAGTTGAATATCTGTATAAAAAGAAAAGGTAGGGGGAGGAAGAATTTTCCTTTCCTAGGCAATTGAGCTAGGACCCTGGTGTTCCTGGTTCCTGCTCTTTGAGACTAGACTGGAGTTTATTCCTTTGGGTTTTTGCATTCTAGGCCTTCAGACTTGGACTTGAATGCACACAATTTAATCTCCTTGTTCTCAGGTCTTTGGATTTAGAGGAAAGCAATACCACTTACTTATCTGGGTGTCCAGATTGCAAATAGTAGATTTTAAGACTACTCAACTTCCAGAATGTCAGGCATCAATTATTTGCAATAGTGTGTGTGTGTGTGTGTGTGTGTGTGTGTGTGTGTGTTCTGTTTTTTTTTTTGAAGAACCCTGCCTTATATACATCAATAAAAAGTGATACCTTCTGGATCAATAACAGGTTCTTACATCAACTATAGAAAGAAAGGAGTCGTGGTGAACCATGTCTTTGCTAGTAAGAATCTGCCGTCTCTCTTTCTTACATAAAATCTGCTGTCAGTTGAAGCAGAAATGCCATGGCACTTGTATGTGCTGCTGCCGCCAGCTTGGCTCTCATGCAGACTGGCACACAGCAGGCCCACACCACTGTAACGCTGACCTTTGATAGTGAGAAGCAGGCAGCTCTGTTCCTGTCAGGGAGGTAAAGATAAAAAAACTCAGGTTTGGGGTGTCTGTGGGCCTTGTACAGAGTTTAGCTCTACCTTGCTCTTCCTCATCTGTGTGTGCCATAACTTACATCTGAGCGAGCTGGATGGGGATCTGACCATAAATTATTGAAAGACAGAGGAAATTCTCCAGATGATTTAGGTCAGGCATCTATATAATCTTCAACTCTACAAAAATAGCTGTCTCCTAGCAATAGAGCCCATTTATTAGTTATGGCTGAATAATAATTAATAATAATAATAATAATAATGTGATGTAAGGCAGAGTGATTGTGTTCCAGCGTCCGCACATCTGCATATGCTGGCTGACAAGAAACAGCCCAGATGAAGTGTGGCAGGTAATGATTAACTTAACGTGTCTGAATAGTCTGAGCCTCACAGGCAGAATATATGTATCTAAGGATTCCCACTGTCAGTTTCTTTTCACAGGTCCCTAGCTAGCTATCTAGGAGGCCATGATTGAGCAGGACCATAACATGCGAGCAGTACAAAATTTGTGGTATCGAGGCCAAAGCTTAAGTGGGCTGTGTACAACTGCATGGGTAGGATCTCTCTCTCTCTCTCTCTCTCTCTCTCTCTCTCTCTCTCTCTCTCTCTCCTTTCTTCTTCTTTTTTTTTTTTTTTATTTTTTTTGGTAACAGGCCCCCATGTAGCACACAAGTGCCCTCACATAACTTGTGACCTTCCTTGTCTCCACTTGTAGAATGCTGGGATTACATGCTTCTGCCGCCACACCTGGTTTATATTGTCCCGAGGATTGAACCCAGGGCCTTGTACATGGTAGATGAGCACTCTACTAGCTGAGCCACATCCGGAGCACCCAGAATGTACAATACTCGGCGCAGAGTGCTTGCTCCGTGAGTGGAAGCTGTTCTCGTCACTGTTCTCAACACCATTCCTTACACTCATGTCTATGGCCAGCTGCTTGCTCAGATACAGAAGGGCAATTCGGCTTCTGGTTGGATAAAACCACCAGGCTGGATGGGTGCACACTGGGCTTTGGCGGCTTAGATTTATAGATGTAAACATGGGTATAAGGAGAAAGAACACCATTATGTATTACCACAAACTTGGATTTGGATTTCAGCATGGTTTCTAACTGGTTAAATGACTTTAGGGAATTTTCCTCTGTAGGTCTGTCTATAAAATAGGGATGGCAATTCTTAGGCTTCAGGATGATAAAGTGTTACATGTCATCAGTTTCAGGCTCAGGTATGCTTAGTTATTTTTTATTCCTATACCCAGTGGGAACTAAGCAAGCTCAAGTGAATGTCAAAGGAAAATTTTAATCTGCCCTTAGAATGTAAAACACCTGGCTGGAAATGGCTGGTTCTAGGAACTCAGCTAATCCAAATAGCCTGGCTAAATCTCAGCTCAGCTGATCTGGCCACAGTGTCATTTAGCTCAGCAGAAAAACCCACAAGAGCATAACAGAGCCAAACGAGGCCCGTGAGAACATACAGGCCTCTTTGCTAATCAAGGCCTCCCTGTTAGAGGCCCGTTGCTGAAACAGTGAGGACTAAGTGATGGGGCATTGTCTGTCTCCACAGAATAGTCCGCACAGTTTCCTGGCATGCTTCCTCAGTCACCTTAACTCCCAAGCAAGAGTCCTGACAGCAGCGTGCCTTCAGGATGATGGTGTCTCAATGCCGTTGCCTTTGGCATAGCAGTCAGTTCTTACCGCCTGTGTGACATCTGCTCAGGCTTGGTCAGCCTGGCTGGGGAGGGGCTGAGGAAGACAGTGGGAATATAGAAGGAGTCTGCAGAGCAAGCCATGACCACGACTTAATCTGGGGGGGAGGGGCGGTTTCTGAGTAAAAGGAAAGGCCAGACCTGACTGCTTTGAAATTCTTAAGGGGCTTGCAGGATGTTGCTGTAGCACTAGGGTAGTGAAAAGCTGGAACCCCCAGAATGTCGATGAACAGAGATTTGAGTCCATGACAGTGTGTTGTATCTCTCTTCCCAGAGGAACGATGATTTTGTAAGGGAATCAGGATGCCTTGAAGTGCATGTCAAGATGGTGTCTGTGTACAAACCAAGCTGGCTTATGGTTACTATTTATTGTTCCAGGGTCTGTGTTAAGTGCCTCTAACTAATGTGCTAACTAATTTGAATCTTACAGCAACCTGAAGCATGTTTGATATTTCCCCAGAGAACTAAAGACATTTAGGAGAAAGGAGAGAAAGCTACCAATTTTGCCCAACACATCCTCAACCGTGTTCCTGTCTCATTTGTTTGAAAATGGATGTGAACTAGCTGAACTTGTTTGGCTGTGTCTATTCAATTACAGGATTTAATTTGTGTTGTCTGACAGCTTTCACAAAAGAAAACAGCCTCACCGAATCCTCAGGGCCCCCACACAACACGCACTAGACACCCAGCAGGAATAAGGCACCACTCACAAAATACCAAGAAAAACCCTTTCTGTCAAAAAGTACATTTTCAAGGCCTTTAGTGACATGTACACACTCAACAGAACTCATACTTGAGAGGAGTAAAGGCAGCGGAATGGTCAGCAGAACAAACAACTCATGTTCCAAGAGTTCAGTTGCAAATAAAAACAATGTACTAGAGAGGGCTGGATTAAAATGCCCTTTGATAGACAATAAATGGATAGAAATCCCAGAGGGCCAGAGAGTGCCTATTAATTGTTATTATTTATAAAACATTGAAAGCCCACAGGGAGCTTCAGGGCCACGTCCAGATTGTTAGTGTACCTGGAAGTCTGTGCTTATTTACGGATGCTTTTCGTAGTCAGAAAAGCTAAAGTGCCTGCTGGCTCACCACAGAGTGGATCTCAACAGGGCACAGTTGTTTGAATCAAGGTAACTTTTATAGGAGCATTTTGGTACAGAGCAAGAATTAAGTTGTCCTTGATTACACCAATGCAATCTAACATTGTCATAAAACAGAAAGGGCAGAGACAATATAGTAGGTGTCAAGACACCCTTAACCCTACTGTCAGTGGATTTCTGTCAGGTGATACTGATAATTATTAGTATTTATGAAATATTGACAGTACACAGGGAGCTTGAGGGCCACGTACAATGTGCCTTATGCTGTTATGATTTGGCCTTAAAGTTCAAAGACATTGTTAAATTGGATAAAGTCACAGGACGAAAGATTAAATGCCAAACTGGCACATTTGCATAGATAAGTTGACTACATTCAGTGTGAATGAAATAATTTGAAATCACAAAGACTTGGTGCCTTTCTCAAAGGACTCTAATGATCTTGAAACTTCTAAACTGTCCAGGGCTAATAAGTTTTATCTTAACTTTAATTTGGTATGTTCTACAATTTTATTTTATGTGTATGAGTGTTCTGCTGCATGTAGATCTGCGAACCACAAGCATGCCTGGTGTCTAGAGGTGAGAAGAGGGCTGAAGGATCTTCTAGAACTAGAGTTATGGATTGTTGTATGTTATTATGTGGGTGCTGGGAACCTAACCTGAGTCCTGTGTAAGAGTAGCAAGTACTCTTAACCTGTAAGCCATCATTCCAACCCCTTTAATTCCTACCTAATTTAAATTATTTCAGAAATAATGAGAAGACAAAAATCCAAGCAAACATTTCATGTGCAACAATAATTATTTTATGTATTCTAAAATTAGATAAAGGATTACATATGAAGGACAGTAATAGGCCAATTTTGTTTAATATTATGCATTCAAAAACCACAAATCAAATATTAGGGCGATGAACCCTACTTCAGCTGGAAGAGAGAAGACTAGGATGACAGAGACTTCTGAATCTGTCAGTGCATTCACTAACTGAAGGAAAGAAAAATGAGATGATTTTTATCAACTGAGACCAAAATTTCATTGTCTCAACAAAAAGCATGTTCAACACTCTTAGGAAGTTAGAATTCTTTTACTTGATACTAGGTTACTTGAAGTCATGTTCTTCTGCTTGATAAAGTTTATTTCAACTAAGTGTTTGTGCTTAATCCTTTGGTATAGCTCCCTTTAAGAGAGAAGGTATGCTTCCTGCTGCCATGAGTGGTCATTTAAAGCTGAAGGGAAGACTAACTAGATGTTCGGTTAAGGGGAGCATGCTCTCCTTCCATTCAGTCATCCAGCATCTCTGCAAGCTTCCACTTGTCCGCCTGTTGTCTTGTGTCTTGGAGAGCTGTCCTCTGGGAAGAGGACACTTCTTACCTGGTTTTCTCTCGAGTTAACCACAGGGTTGTTTTGGGCAGTGGGCTGGAACAGAAGTGGCAGTGTGCCAGTTCTGAGCAGTGGCTCAGCAGCCGTTGTGTAGATACACAGGCTCTCAGCACCTTTCCCTGCAATGGGAACTATGTGTTCTTGATTGGGGCTGTTTCTTCAGCTTATATACCAGGGTGAGGAAAAAACGCAGCAACGTGAGCAGAATTGTAGCCAGTGTCCATTCAACATGTTACCTGATCGAGAAAGAGAGTTTTGTTGTATATCACAGAGTGTAGGGAACTCCTTGTCATCTCAGCATAAGTTAGGGAGTCTAGTTAATATAGACAGAGGGAAATATCTTCCTTTGTATATTTGATCAGCAATCCAGAAAATCTAATTCCCTGTTTAAGAACTAGTAAATAAGCAAAGTAAAATTATTACATACAAGGTCAATGCTCTTTTAAGGACTAACAATAGCCAGTCAGAAAGAAGATAATAATCGCTATTCTTACTAGCATGAAACCTATTACATATATAGGAATTCATTATATTACTAAAAAGATGAGTAATATAGTCAAAGAACAAAGTCTTTAAAATAACGATAAAAGACATCCAAGGTGAAATATAGTAATTTACTTTTAGATGAGGTAATATTATATGGGGAAGATAAATTATCCTGTTTAGTCTATAAATGATTGAGGATACAATAAAAAAAAGACTTCCATTCAGATTTTCTTATGTATAATGTTGAGAAACGCCTTCATTATGGTTTCATTGCTGTGAAGAGACACCATGATCGTGGCAACTCTTATAAAGGACAGCATATAATTGGGGCTGGCTTACAGTTTCAGAAGTTTAGTTCATTGTCATCATGACAAGAAGCATGGCATGCAGGCAGACATGATGCTGGAGAAGGAGCTGGGAGTTCTGCATCTTTATCCACAGGCATCAGAAGGAGACTGTGTGGCACATGGGAGTACCTTAAACATATATGACCTCAAAGCCCTCCTCCAGGGACGTACAGTTTCCAACAAGGCCACATTTTCTGCAACAAAGCCTTCACTTGCTATGGGCCAAGCATTCAAATACGCAAATCTATGGGAGTCATACCTATCCAAACCACCACAGGAATGAACCCAGGATCTTATCCATGTTCAGTGGGCACTCTATCACCAAGATATGTCCAAATCCTTTTGCTCATATTTTTAAAAGACTATGATGAAAAACATACACAAAAATTTATTGGAGTGAAAAGAGTCCATGAATGAGTTATAAACACAACTAGAAGAAAATCTTACCTCATTAGATATGAACATATCTATCAAAGGGGTAACACCAAAATTAGTGGCAAAGGGAGAATCATACCCACCAAAATAGAGCATCCACCCAGACAAACTGAAGACAACTGGGAAGAGTAAGACAGAACAGAGAACTCAGACTCTTCTGTATAGTAGGAAGGTTAAGTGTGACAAAGAGTGTACCTCACAGCATCATCCTGCAGCAACACTGGGACAGCTGACTCACTGTCTGTTCAGTAAATTGGACTGTTGCTTCTCATATGAATGTGAACTTCACATGGATTAAAGACCAAGGCACAACTGCACACTCAGTGGAACGTGAGGTAGGTGGATGACTTGGTGATGTAAAGACAGCAATGGCGACCTATGGACAGGAAAAAGCTTTTCCGACAGTTTCAGAAAGCATGAGTCATAAAGCCAGGTGCTGATGAACGCTAGTGTTTCCTGCTCAAGGAAGACACTACAGATAAATCTGTTACACTGATAACAATTTGTAGAAAATTATAACTGCTTTAGATCCATGGAAGTTGCAGGGATAACAAAACTTCTGCAAATGAATAGAGAAAGGCAGAAACCCCAATAGAGGAAAAGAAATAGGAAACAAAGAGGACTGAGAAGAACCTGAAATTATGACTACACCGAGAGAAAGGATTCTTATGTCCCGAGTATGTTGAATAATGTAAGTTAAAACAATGAGTTTGCCCACCGTACTCATCAGACTGGCAAATGTCTGAGAGATAGAAGAGGAAATCTACCTTTTACATTCTGGTGGATGTAAAAGCATCCACCAGAATGTAAAAGGAGCAGGATCAGGAGCCTCATTATTCTTGGTGGGTTACTGTGGCTTTCCTGGAAGACATCTGGTACTGCTTAGGAAAATTAAGGCTATAGATATGTCTGATATATAACTCAGCAATTCTACTACAGGTATGTACATTAGATAACCTCTTGCTTGGCTTCTGAGAGAGACTACATGGATTTATTGCAATTTTACTTAGAGTTGTGGAGTATTAGAAGCAACCCATGGCTTCAATACCTGAAGGAACAGAGTTGTTGAGGACACACATATGAGTTTGAGAAGTAGCATTGAGAAGGAATGAATTGGATGCATACACAGCTACGTAGAACAGACTGTGACCTGTTGGAGATGAGGTCGAATGCTTTATCTTAATTCGGTTCCCAAAAATCACACGGGAATCTGCATGTCCACATGCTGAAGGTTCCTTCCCACAGCTGGCTTTGACTGGTAATAACTAATTGCTGTACAGCCAATAGCTGGGCAGGGGGGTGGAAGCAGGACTTTCAAATTGCAATGGCAAGGGACCGAGGAAGAAGAAGAGCAGGAGAGTTACCATGACTAGGAAGCAGAGAGATCAGATTTAAGAGCTGCAGGGGAGAAATCATCCAGCCATGTAGGTGTAAAGGGAAAGCTGGCCTATGGGAGGCTGCACAGAAGGTAACAGGACAGCAAAGATAAAATATTGATTTAGAAAGTGTTAACTTCGGAATACCAGAGGGGTGTGCTAGCTGCAGGGAGGTTTGGAAGTGTCCAGCCATTGAGCAAGTTAGGCAATCAAAATTAGTCTGGTGCGTGTGTGTGTGTCTTTTGTTTGATAATCTAGAGGATTCTGGTGGGTGGCTGGTGCTCAGAGTGGATTAACTATTCACTGCTACAGTGACCCTCAAAAACCAGTGCCTCATGAAAAAAGGAATGACAGTAAGGGTTGCTGTTGCCATGATGAAATGCTATGACCAAAAGCAAGATGGAAAGGAAAGGATTTATTTGGTTTACACTTCCACATCTTAGTCCATCACTGAAAGAAGTCAGGACAGGAAGTAGGCAGGGACCTTGAAGCAGAAGCTGATGTAGAGGCCGTGGAGGAGTGTAGCTTGCTGGCTTGTTCCTCATGGCTTTCTCAGGCTGCCTTCTTACAGCACTCAGGACCACCAGCCCAGCTATGGTTCAATGGACAATGGACTGACCCCTCCCCCATCAGTCACTAGTTAAGAAAATGCCCTGCAGGCTTGCCTGCAGCCTGATTTTATGAAAGCATTTCTCAAGGTTCTCTCCTCTTACATGACTATAACGTGTGTCAAGTTGACATAAAATTAGCCAGCACAAGGAAGTTCAGTGAGAAGAGATGACAGTTTCACATAATTTTGAAAACATTGCAAAATAATACCCATGTTTCTCTTTCTGTTTCTACTCAGAGGGTATGGCCTGTGACGTTTTGTATCTAAATGATAGTAATAATGGCTGTCAACTCTGGATCACATTCTGTGGGCCGGGTGATAATCAAACACCTATTGTCCATTATTCACTTAACCCTCATGACCTCAGGAAGTGAATTCCAACAGTATAAGAAGACAGTGCAACAGTGAAGAGACAGTCAACCAAATAGGAGCAAATATTTGCTAGCTATACATCAGGTATAGGGTTAGTATCTAGAATATATAAAGAACTCAACTAAAATCAAACATCCCCCACAATCCAATCAATAAGTGGGCAAATGAATTAGACAGTTCTCATAAGGAGAAATACAATTAGCTAGTAAATAAATTTAAAATGTTTAACAACTTTATCCATCGGGGAGACTCAAATTAAAACTATATTGAAATTCCATATTATATCAGCTGTTTCCCAGTTGTTGAGGCTATGGGGGGGGGGATAGCCTTTATTGCTGCTGATGGAAATATAAATTATTCCAGCCACCATAGAAATAAATATAAAAGATTCTAAAAAACTATGGTTTAGCTTTCCCATTCATTTCATTTCCCATTATATATATATGTAGTTAATAGATAAATTATATATATATATGTATATACATATATATGTATGTATATATACATACATATATATAGTCACATGTGTGTGAAACTGGTGATTATCATGTCAAATAAAAAAAAGCCAGATTCATAGTAGAAATAGTACATTTTTCTTCCATATGAAGAAAATACACACACATGCACCTCACACTACACCACTACTTAATAACAAGTCATATTGTTTTATTTAACCATGTAATGAATTTCTTCACATTAGTAAACATGCGTCCTTAGTTTCATTGTAATTTTATTTCAGTTCACAGTCTGAATGACAGAAAACTGTCACAGAGAGACAGGGATCATTTCTGTTTCCCAAAGATAGGAGGTTAAAGAGGTTATGGAGGACAGTCTCCGCCTGTCTGACACTTGTGCTTACTCTTGATAACTTTCGTGAACCAAGGTGCTACATGCTCTTTCAGTATAGTTGAGCCTTGGGTATGCAATGGATGAAAGTGAGGAATTTGCTTGTGTAAAACAGTGCCAATAGGTAATGTAACCATTACTAATATAATTATTGTATTTAATGGAATTGGCTGTGTTTATATATTTTTCTTTTTTTTCTTGTTTATATAATTAATTTTTTCTCAAATCGTAATTCATTAACACATGGATTATAAACACAAAAAGGCAGGACGTGGGGAAGAGGATGACACCAGAGTATGGGTGTTCAGGGGGAGTACAGATATCTTTCAGAACAGGGTATCGGCTGGGTGAAGGTTCAGGGGACAGGTCACTATGACTCTGCCTATGACTCGCTTGTCCTTATCTAAGTTGGTATTGTCTGCCCAGGCTACCTATTTACAAGGTCTATGACTACTCAGGCTGGTAAATTTCCACAAAAGTTGCCTGTTTACACTAGCTTATAGCCATCTGTTTCATTGTTTATTCACAGTGACTCAACACTTGGTGATAGTATACATGTATGACAGGCCTATTGCTGATTTTAGGCCTATGGCTGATTTTAGGCCTTCAGTGTGTAAGCAGGGCTGCCCCTGACATCTCCTCCCTTCTCTAAGTATAGAAGGGCTGTGGCAATTCTAATCTTGCTAAGGCAGGGATAGAGGCCTGACCTCCAGTAATTGAAGGGGACCTTGTAATGGCTCCGGTCCTCCTGTTGTTGTCCAGTGAGGCATGAGGGCCATACCCATCCTGATGTCTTTTTCCTGGAGAGGGGATACTTTTGACATCAACCCCTATGCAGTCAGGCTTGACCCTCAGGGAACCCAGAGAGATATTTTTATCTTTTATTTATATTCCCTTGTAGTGCTTAGCCTCACAGCCTAAGCAAGAATTCAGATCGCCTGTCAGAGGGGGTTCTGGGTGGCCCCTCTCTGCTTGGTCTAGGGGCAGAAGTCCCCCCTTTTAGGTTGGGTGGAGATGGGTTTTGGAAACACCCTGTATAAAGTAACAACCTCATCTTGAGTCTCATGGTCCTCCATAGCTAACTTATGATAATGTATCTGAATAGGTTTTGCTACCAAATTATTTATCTGTTGTATCACAGAGTTAGTCTGCCTATTTGAGAGCCAGGGACCAGCAGAAATAAGCAAAAAGAAACCAAATAATGGTCCCAAGATGGGAGGAAGTAGGGTTGACAACCTTGGAGAGACTGAAAACCAATTCTTGTACCAGCATTCATCTGTCTCTTTCTCTCTCTGATTTTTCTTAGGGCCTTCACTAGCTGTTTCATGCTCTCTTTAACCCTCCTTGTGTTGTCTATGTAAAGGCAACCTTCTTCTTTAAGGGCTGTACACAATCAAGAGCTGTACACAGCCTTTTCTATTGTAATAGAGTAAATCAAGTCCAATAAGGATCTTTGCGATTTTAGGAGGTCTCTTCAGACAGCGAAACGAGGGATTTCTTCAGATTAGTGATGTCAATCTCTAGCTGTTTGATGTTCTTGTCAGTGGCCCTTCAAAGGTCTGAGTAGTATAATTTCGGAGGCCAGCTTCTGGATTAGAACTTCTAACAGCAGACATCACGGATGATTCATTTTTACCTGGAAAGGAAAAAGAAGGGAATTCTCAGGGAGATTTCTCTTCCCTGGATGTAAATTGTTATTCATCTTATTTATGGTTGGGCCTGACTTTGTGGGGTATCTATTTATTTCATTAATCCTTTTGGTAGCTGGTTGGCTGTGCCTTCTGTGGTATCAAACAGGCATATCAATCCTCGGCCCCGTAAGGGGACTGGGTCTGGGCCATTCCCTTTAAGGGTAAAGGGGTTCTTCCCCATATCTGTGGCAAGTTTTTGTTGGTCTCGGTGGTGCCAGAGGCAGACAGCAGCAGATTTGCCATGAGCTTTCAGCTTTAGAGAGTTAAAAGTGAACAAGACATGATGGAGAGTATTTCAGGGGGACTTCTTCTGCGGGGGAGGGGGGGTACCGTTCCTCCTCTTTTGTTTTTAAAGCCAATTTTTCAGAGTTCTTGTAAAATCAGGGCAGAAGCGCCAACAGTCGCTCCTTCCACACTCAGAGAGTCATGAAGACCCTATTTAAGGATATATAAATCTATATTAATAATCTTTTGTCAAAGCACTGTTATATCACTGCCTACAACTAATCAGGCTATATATCGATTAGTAATAGCTTCTTCTACTTTTTGTGAGATTACCTCTCTTTTGTCAATATTTTGGAGCAATACTGAAAGATGTTGAGGGAAGTTGATAAATTTCATCCATGGATTATTCTTAGTACTTTTAAAACCAGTGCTATCCTCAAACACAGCATGCCTTCCAAGTGCTGGCTCTCTATGGGTAAAAGACAAGATGTTCAAATGGTTTAAGCGTGTGAAATACAGTCTTGCTTAGCCAGCTTTTGTTGGTTACTCAGTAATAAACATGACCTTGGAAGGGACTCGTTTTGCTATCCACACTCAGTGCTAGCCAATGGGGTTGACAGGGTGAATGACATTATCATGTGAATTGAAGTCTAGTGAAATGGTAAACCACATGTATCTTAACTATCTGCAAGGCTGATTGACTCGAGCTGTATAGAATTAGAATGTTACAGATAAGTATTAACTTGTGCTCTGTTTAGTTACCCCCTGTCCCCTGCAACAATCAATTACTGCCTACCTCTGTGTGTGACCTAATACCCTCATGACTGTGAGGTGAAGAAATTTCTTTGGAATGTACAAACAGCACTGGTTTGTATCCATCTAAAGGCTAAGTGTGTCATCAGACAGCATCTGAGAACTGTAACAAACATTATCCCGCTTTGCCATATTTTGTCTATCTGACGTTTCCACTAATGGTTTAAAAAGTACCTTAAATTATTATTTTCTTTGTTCTGTTGCTTAAGTGCTTCATGAAACTGTGCCCATATGGGAACTTGCCTTTGGGCTCTGTGTTCCTGGGCCATGTCACTAATATTTGGCTCAAGAGTAAACTATTTCTTGTTCTCTTTGAGAGGAGAACCATGATTTTATAACCATCACCTCTTTGCAGATGAGAAATATGAGGCTCTGAAGGTTTGGGCGATTGACCCAACATCACAGCAGCATCTCCCTGAGTGCTCCATGTCCAGTGCTCTTCTGGCTACTACACATTTCCTTAAAACTTGAAGTGGAGCAACATTACTTTTTTGACAACATAGACAGAGGTACAGCATGGGGAACTGTTAGAACTGCCTTCTGTATGTCCAGATGTGCTTGCTCTGTGGCACACAAGCTGGTTGCAAATTAATGTTTTAACCAGCAGAGTCCAGTCCAGAAGTCAATCATTCACCTTCTTCCCACTCAGGGATTTTGGTGGTGAAGAGGTGGTGGTGGTGAGGGTCTGTATTGTTTGTAAGGAGACGGGATGTCGTTCATCTCAGAATCCTTAGTGGTTGTAGTTAGAACTTCTCCAAATGTTAGTGGGCGGTGGGGGATCTTATGCGTACTGTCTTCATTCAGTTTTACTTTATTTCTCTAGCCACTGAAGTAGAGGTGTAGCTGGGTGATTCAGAGCTTCCCTGGGTTTTTCAGGGTCACACTTCCACTCTAATCAGTAGCAGTAGTGCATGGATCACTATAAAAAAATTGAGCTCCGTCTTTTGATGCTTGAAATGATGGAAATTAGACATTTTCTCTTTGTTGTCTGCTATTTGGTATGCCTGTATCTAGCTTATTTCTTTTAATATGCTCCTTCTTTTATTTTTAATTCAATTTTTACATTTTATTTATTTTGTTATAGTGTGTGTGTGTGTGTGTGTGTGTGTGTGTGTGTCTACATGTGCCATGGAGAGTGAGGGTCAGAGGACATGTTACAGAGGCTAATTCTCTCTTTCCACTGTGTAGGTTTCATGGACCCAACTCGAGTTGTCAGGCTTGGTGGCCTTTGCTTACTGAGCCATGTGATCAGTTCTTATTTGTTTTTCTCATCTTGCTTCTTTGCTTCCTCTTCTTCCTCTTAAATCATACCTATGGTTTTCTGATTTGAATATTATTAATGTTTTTATGAACTCTGGAAAATTCTAAGCCTTTTTGCTCTTCAAATATTTCCTCTATCACTTGCTCTGATCTTTCTGTAACTCTAATGAACTGGTTGTTAACTATTGTTTTCTCATGTAGGACCTGAGCAAAGCAGGCCTTTGTTTCCAGTGTCTTTCTTCAGGAGTGTTGTTCCTCTTCCTGCTTTTCTTCTTCTCATCTCTTCCTTACCAGTGAGGTGTTAACTATGAACTATAAGCTCTGTGACTTTACGAGGTGTCTCCTGTGTGATATCCTGCTGAGATCTTAGGGTTTTCTTTCTATCTGTGAGGAGAAAGGAGTTCTAAACTGAGTCTCTGTCAGTCGGAACTGCCCAATAATCCCCCATAAACACCACTCTAGCATGCTCACCCCTCTGGAGTTATATTTTTAGCCACTAAGGAATTCCTTTATATTTCTGCCAACTCAACATGCATGTGTGTGTGTGTGTGTGTGTGTGTGTGTGTGTGTATGTGTGTGTGTGTGTATGTGTGGGTGCAACATCTTTAGGTGTGCTAAGCCAAGACATTCCACATATCTAGTCCATTTTGACTCAAAGCAGAAGTCTTTACTTGGAAGGTTCCCGTGTGGTTTAGGGGTGTCTCATTCAAAGTTTCACCTCACCATGCCTTCTTTACTCAGAGGCTTCCAGTAACTTTCCACCATCAAATGGCTTTCGAAGCCTGGCAGCTCTGACTTCAGACTGACTTCTGACCTCAGGATCTCAGACTTTCCTCTCTGTTCATTCAAACAGAGTGGCTTCCTTGCTGTCGGTCCATGTCTGTGCTCAGGTCTCAGGGCCTTTGCATTTCCTCTTTAGCCATCAGCCACTCTCCACAGATGATTTTAGTCCTGTACTAGCATTTGTTTTGAGAATTTCCTTGAGTGTCATCTCTTCTGAGATGTCACCCCACCCTTTGTAGAGTAGCATCTCTCATCGTTACATCCCTGACTTAGTTTCTCTTTCTGTATAGCTCATGACATTTCCTGGGTCATATGACTTTGTTTATTTTTCACTTCCTAGAATGTAGTCACCATAGAAGTTTGCCTTCCTCTTCTGAACTCTGTTCTCCTTGCTTCTGATAAAATGGGGTACATGATTATAAATTCAGACACTTGTTGAACACACAGGTGGACTTTTCTCATTTTTTTCCAATTAAAACTGAGTTGTCCTGTTATTTTAAAAATATTTTGTTTTATTTTTATTTGTGTGTGTGTGTGTGTGTGTGTGTGTGTGTGGTGTGTTGACAGCAGAGACCAGAAGAAGAGGACACCCAATCCTCCGGCACTGGGGTTCCTAGAGGTTGTGAGTTACCAGATGTAGGTGCTGAGAACTCAACTCCAGTTCTCTGCATGAACAGCCAGTGCTCTTAATTGATAAGCCATCCCTCCAGCCCCTAGAATCTCTTTTTAAGGTAGCTGCATTCTGGAGCCGAAGTCTTTGAACTAACCTTGAAAGAATACCATGTAACACATGGAATAGTCTATTAGGAAGTCCATTCAATTTTTGCAAAATGAATGGCCCTCAAGCGGCTGCTCAAAGATGAGGCAGCCCATTTCCAAGCTTTTCTCTGAAAGCCCTTATATAAAGTACTGAGTATTTACTAAGTGCCAGTGTGCTATACTAGGTGCTGCTGGAGAGAGGAACTGCTTTTCAGTGCAGCCAGTGTGGGTCTACAGAGATGTGGAAGAGACCTTTTTGAGAGCCTGTGGGATTCTCTTTTCAAATGGGGAGAGGGGTTATGGAGATAGTGGTGTCATTGAGTGGGTGGAGAATTAAATGGCCCATATTTCCCCTACTTCTTCAATCTTCTTTGTTGCACAAGTAATTTAGATTTGAAGATAGAAAAGGAACTTCTGAACTTCCTAGTTTTCCTGAAATGACAAAATAATTCCAATTCTAGGAAAGGTAGCCATAACCTTACATGTTGAGTAGTGAATACATTCCTGAATATCCTATTTTAACTGAGCTGTCTCAGGAAAGAGATTTAGGTTTACCCCTAAGGTGTGATTTCACAATTGTTCTGCTGGTACCTTAATTCTCCTGCATCCAGCTTTACTTCGGGCCATTGCTACCAGCTACAAACCATCCTCTAAGGCCACAAGGACATTTCCTATATTTCCACATAACGTTCACAAATCCCCAACTACCTGTTGACCTCTGTCTTCAGCTTTCTCAACCATTTATTTGAAAACAAACAACTTGATAAGACTTTCTTGCAAGCATCCCATTATACCTTCCTTCGCCATCTTTGTGGAAGCCCATGTCTGCTTTTGCCAGCTATTGTGGATGTGAATTGTCTACCCAACCAACAGGAATGCAGGAAGAAGCCATACATAGGGGGAAATCTTACAACGTAGAACCTTACCCAACATAAGGCATCAGATACCCACTTTGACTGAGAAGGAACTGTATAGTATAGTAGAAGTTTCTGGCTAAGTCTAAATAACAGTCTCCAGTCCTGGGTTAAGGATGAAATATACACTAGTTACACATCAAAGTAGAGAATTTTACCTATTTACTTAGGAAAATATTTCAGAGACAGAACTATAAAGAACTGGTATTACCCTACACAGGGTGACTTTGCCCAACTTAGACATGTTCTAGATAGAATTCTGTTACTCAGTTCTAGTTGTGGTTACACACAAATTAATAGTATGGTATTTTTTATAGTTTGTATGTAAAAAGTTATGAGGCATAGCTTGGAATATTCATATCACATGTATATGCATAAACATACAGATATGTATAAATTTTGCAAAACCCCAATTTAATTCAATAATTTACTAAGCATTCACCACATGCCAGAGAACCTTCTAGAATACAAAGATGGATCAGGAATAGACTCTGCCCTTAGGGAGTTTAATACAGTTAAATGAAATACAGACTTTTTTTTATTCCTTCCTGGCAAGGGTGGGTACAGTTTCCAAGACCCAGGAGGGGCTAAACTATTCATTTATTGCTTTACCAACCACATTGCTTTCCAAAGTTGTTATTTGGCTTGGGGTGGGCAATGAGTTACAGTTTGGCCTTTTTCTTATTTTTTTTTTCAAAAATGTTTTCAGCTTAAAAAAAACCTGCAACTAATTTAAATAATTAAATTATTGCTTAAGATTCGTTCTAGTTTGGCATAGAAGATGGAAATTTTTTTTTCATTATGAGAAGTGAAAGACTGCTTAGTGTTAGATGTTTAAGCTAGACTCAATCCAGCTTGATTCCACTTATCAAATAAGAAGGGGAGTGGGAGGGAGAACACATACAGAAGAAGCAATGAGTAATATGTATGTCAGTGAACCAATGATACTTTTTCTGTCCTGGAAATCACCTCTGTAGGCACAACAAGATCAGAGGAACACCCTTAGTGGAAGCCAATCTTTCCAATCTCTTTGTACAGGGAGGCTTCATTCACATAACAGACAACATTGCTGACAATATGCCAGGCCATTTGCTAAACACTGAGCAAATGGAAATAAAAATGGAAATATCGTAGCTAGAATCCTGTAGTCTCTGTCTTCTAGCAGTATGTGGTTTAATTTCGAGAACTCACTGCAAAAGAATATGGAGAGATAGGGGAAGAGGAGAAGCAGATTCTAAGATAACAGTATTTGGAAGTAAACTTTTAGTTTGACTAAACTTTTTTTATTGGATATTTTATTTATTTACATTTCAGATGTCATCCCCTTTCCCCATTTCCCCTCTATAGAACCCCCATCCTATCCCCCCTCCTCCTTTTTGGTTTAATTCCATTTTAATTACATGTGTGTGTTAAGGTCAGTTCTAGGTTGGGGGGGTCTAGCAATTCAATAGATGCAAACAGTCAAGGAACAAGCAAGACAATAAACACAAATAGTCAAAGAAAAAGCAAGACATTAAACACAATTCCTTGAACACTCCCATGATCACCATTGCTGTTTCTAAGGGCTTATCAGGATGACCAAAACTTCTGAGCTAACTTCCCTGTCCTAGCCCAAAGTCATTTTCATGTCTGAAGCCCACTTTCTTGTTCTAGCCTAGATTCCTTGACTAAATTTAGATTCCTTGACTAAACCTTTTCATCTCTGTTTGATTGACATTAGTATTTTGAAATTTGCCCATGGCATTTCATGTTAGTCACCCGTCTCTTTTGGGTAAATGCAGCACATGCCATAGACTGATTCCTGTCTGAGTTGTGTGGGCTTCCAGCTAAGTGGCCTTGGACATCATGGTGCTGCTGATGCTATTGCCCTGTCTGACACAGCAGATAGAAGGATGTCTATATGGGAAGGAGTTATAAAAAGGAAAGGGCCATAAGTGTGTAGATATGATACTAGTTTTCATTAGTGATATCTAATTCTCTCATTGGCCATTTTTTTTCTATCAAGAATCTAAACCCAGACAATTGAGTGTTTGGATTCCAATTTTGGTTACCAGGTAAGCTATCTAACATTTTGTGTGTATATTTTATTATTTTTTTTCAGTTCTTCAGCTTTCATGTTCTAATTGGATCTGTGACAGTTAATTTTTACTGTCAACTTGACTGGATTTGGGATCATGTAGGAAACACACTTCTAGGCTTGTCTATGAGGACATTTCTAGAAAGGTTTACCTGAGGAAGGAAGACTTATCCTGAGTGAGGGCAATACTGTTGCATAGGTTGAGGTATTAGGCTAAATGAAAAAGGAAAAGAACATCAGGATAGCCTGTTCTCTGTTTTCTGGTTTTTACATATGAAGAGTCCCATCTACATGATTCTATTGCCATAAACACGTCTTTCCTGCCGTGTTGGACTATGTCTTTCTAAGCTGTGAGCCAAAGAATGTCCTTCCTCACTTAAGTAGTTTCTTGTCAGATATTTTATGACAGTAAGAAAAGTAATTAATAAAAGCTACAAAAATGATTTGTCTATGCAGAATATTTTGGGGCATAAAATGTCTTATTTGTCTTGGTATCTGACTACTCATGGGTGGCAAAGTGCCCATCACATTGCAAACCTTGATAAATGCATTACACCAGGTGTCAAATTGTATCTGTAGTAAGAGGACAAATATTAATATTCTAGACAAGCACAGCTTCATCCTAGAGATAGAACATTGAATTCTGACCAAGCCTGTCTCTGATCATCAAACAGGAAGAAATGCCAATTAAGAAAGCTTAGCGACTGCATGATTTTAATGAGTTATTTTTAGACGTTCATTATTTCTTCACTTTTGTTTTTAACTAACTTGGAGGGAAATCCTTGTTCCTTCTCTGTTGAATTTGCATATGGTGTTATTTTCTGTGTCAAGGTGGAAGGCTATTCAGCCATGTAAGGGTATGAAGGACTCATCAAAACATACAGGAAAGAGTCTGTCAACCATCTGCCTCCTCCTGGCGAGGGTGTGGCTGAAAAGTAGAGGCCACTCTGCAGGGGCAGACATAGACCTTTAGTAATTATCTGATGGAAAATTTCTTACAAAAAATTGCAATTTTGATTCTGTCTAAAACTTTCCTGACACAGTTGCTCCAGATTGCAAAGTTCAAATACACTCCTCACATTTCAGAACAGTAAAAGCAGCTGAGAATCTTAGTCTGCCAAACTGGATCCCATTTGGAGGCAATGTAGAAGGCTCTCTTCTATACAGTTCTAGCAATATAAGAAAGTAGAGAAACAGATACAACGTCCCCGCACAGGAGACAGGCTAAAGGAATTCCCATGTACCCTAATGATAAAATACATCATGGGACAGATGTTCACGAGTGGTAGCTGAATAGAGATGCATTTTCCACTGATTACTTATAAAATATTGCATTTAAGTATTTTTAGATTGAGTTGACATTGAGAAAAAGAGTGTGGTAGTTTCTGTACACACTTTATGCAGCCTTCTATAAAGACATGTTTAATAACATGCCTTAAGGACAACTGAAGCAGACTGAAGAACAGCGTACATAGCAAGATCATGTTGATGTCAAAGTAAAAGCAAATGCATTAAATTCTGAGCTCTGTGTATCCTCAGAGAGTGGCTTATTTTACATACAGGAGGAGAGGATTTGTAAGTATCCCTTCTACAATGTAGTGACCTCTATATTGATTCCTTCATAAAGATATACATACAGATATGTACATACGCAATCCAAAGAGAATATATGACATTTAAAAAAAACAAATGGTAAATCTAGCTAATTACTCCTATGATATAAAATCTATGTAAAATAGTTCAGGCTTTAGAAAATGAGTTATTTTAAGTCAGACAGATGTTCGAATGAATAGTGAGCATGATTGATCCCAATTCCCCTAGAACTCATGAGTGTGTCTCTATAAGATATCCTTGTTCAGGAATCACAACATATGCTCCACGATTCCATGGGTTTGGTCCTCTAGGCAAGAACAGCATAGATAGATATTGTAATAGCAAAAGATACGGTAATTCTTAAAGGCCTTTGTCTCTATATCGAATTATAATTTTATTATCAGGATTATGCTGTACTCATCTCTCCTTAAGCTGGCTTCTGTGTGGACAAGTACCGGGCATTGTTAGAACTCAAATCTGGTCTTGGTGTACAATCTCTATTTTAAGCTCTGAGACTCCCCATGTGCTTTTTATTAACCGTTCTCCATTCTGCAACTATTTGAATTATCTGGTACATGATCAAAAATGCATTCCCAGTTGTGTAGTACCAGTCAGTACTGAGTGATGGGGCCTTCCAGTATTGCTTCTCTTTAAGCTTCCATGTACAGGTTTTCCACTTCCTCCTATCTATTTGGATAAGTCCCAAATACCACAGGCTGTTTCCCTGCGGGAGATGAGCAGCAAGGTGAAAGTGAAGGAAGGCGGCTGCTGGGTGACATGTGATGCAGCACCCAGTGGGTCACTGCTAATGTGTTTAAACATTTGTTTAGTGAGCAATTTATCTTTGGCATGTTGGAAACTTGTTAGTGTATTAGGAGCAATGGTTGCTTCTGTGATTAAGGTGTAAGGAACAGGGGCATGCAGATAACAGGACACGGTATTTATATGATATCTGTAAATTACATAAATAGAAATTTTCCTCTTTGACTGCTAACCAGAGGCTCATGAATCATTCATAACGTTTATGTCACTGAATGAATTCCTTAAGCAGAATTAGCAAAGACACTGATTCATCTGTAGAATGCTATTCTACTTTCTGCTTTCAGGGTAGCCTGAATTAAAAACAAAAACAAAAACACCAAAAAAAAAATACACTGTGTGTGCTGTGCTGGTTAGTAACATTGCTATTTCCCCAAAAGTCACACACAGAAATGTATGGACTCATATACTCAGATGTATCCGGCCAGTCACGTGAGTCATTCGTGCATGCATCAGTTCTCCACCCAGCCAATATTTACTTCAAGCAGTTATGGACCAGGCTCCTATATGAACCTGAGAATACAATGACAACAAAACCAGGTCTGGTCTCTGTTCTCAGAGGGCTTACAAAAGGTCAGAATAATAAAGAATTACCCAAGTGACTATTTGATTGCCAGCGAAGTCAAATGCTCAGAGGTGGGTTGTGGGGGGAAGGAGTACATTCCATGAGAATGTTCCAGACAAAATCAAGGAGGATCAGACCTAGTCTGCAGGTTAGAGCTAACTTGTGAAAGTCAGGGCTGGCTTTGAGGGTCTAGGGGTTAGCTGGAAATGAGTGAGTGTGTGAAGATGAGTTATGGGTGCTGGTCAGTATGGAGTTGAAGCCCTGTGTGTGTGTGTGTGTGTGTGTATGTGTGTGTGTGAACTGTCAAGCACTGGGTGGGGGGAGAAAATGAAATGTCAAAGAATTAAAAAAAAAAAAACAGGACAGGCAGCTGGACTACAGAGGAAGAAGATCAAAGGATTGAGGTTGAAAGTGGGAAAGGGGAGAACTGGGCTTCAGGGCCCTGAAAATCACAGTAAGAAATACATGGAAATGGACCAGGATAAAAAATTCTAAGGATGAACAGATATATTCTTTTTCTCATCAATCACACACAGACATTAAAAGACATGTTCTTTGGGCAGTGGTGGCGCACAACCTTAATCCCAGCACTTGGGAGGCAGAAGCAGGCGGATGTCTGAGGTTGAGGCCAGCCTGGTCTACAGAGTGAGTTCTAGGACAGCCTGGACTACACAGAGAAACCCTGTCTCGGGGAAAAAAAATAAAAAAGACAAGTGCATGTCCCCTCTCTTTGTGTGTGTGCAGGCCTGTGTGTGTGTGTGTGTGTGTGTGTGTGTATGTGTGTGTGTGCAGGCCTCTGTGTGTCTGTGTGTGTGTATGTGTAACTGTACATGTGAAGATCAGAAGACAACTTCTGCCATGTGGGTTCTGTTGACTGAACTAGAGGTAGGTATTCAGGTATGGCACCAAACGCCTTTCCCTGCTGAGCCATGTCATGAGTCCTCATCGCCTTTTCTGAGACAGGATCTTTCACTGGCCTGAGGCTCACCATTCAGCCATACTACCTAGTCTGTGAACTTTGTGGATCGGCCTGCCTCCAGTTCCCTAGCTCTAGTTTGTAAGTTCACAGTCACACCTGGCTTTTTCACACAGTGCTGGGACTCAAAATCATGTCTTCATGTTTTCTCAGCAAGCCCTTTACTAACCGTACCATTTGCAAGGAGGCTCACCCTTGTGAGCTTTACATCACAGTGTTCCTTCACTGAGCTCTTCGTGAAGCTGATACACTCGAGTACATATGACCACCCTGCAAACACAGGCAAAAAGATACGGAGTTCCCAGCTGGACTTCTGAGATCCCAGATGTGCTTTGTTTGTGTTTTGCTGTACTTCTGTAACTACAAGAACTTCGTGCCTATGAAGAAAAATTAGAAAACTCAGGAGAAGCTAGTGTATCCCACAGTGGGTCATGGAACCCCACACCATTTCTGGTTTATGAAATGCCACTGGATGCTCATCTTTTATTTGAATAACAAATAATTTTGATGAGTAAGAATTGTTTCATGTGGTGACTTCCTTTAGGAAGCGGTTGGCCTGAGAAGACCACAGCTTCTAAGTTGATTCAAAGAAGTCAACCACCATTTAGAGATAAACTCACCCATGGAATGCCAGTGTGCCACAGACAGGGGAGGATGCCTGGTGTGACTGGGACCATAAGGCATAGCTTTGTGATTTTACATGTTAACAATGACATACATCCATGAGGTACCATGGCAGGGAGCCAATAGCTTACTGTAACACGGAAAGATATGACTTAAACCTAGAGAGTACAGACTTCCAAAATTATATAAATGGATCCTCTGTGAACTCAGCTGAAATATTCATGTCACTGACATGGAAATCCTGAAGAAGGCGCATCACAGGGCAAACTCAAGGGGGTTGGTTTGTCAACAGATTCAGAACAAGGACATTGATAAAAGGGAAGTATATGTATCACACATGTGTATGAATGCTGTCTCTTCTGGTGCAGCTTTTGACATGACAACAAGTCTTTGAGAACAATAATTTTAATTTATAACTTGTATACAAGACCCTACCTATTTAACATCTAGTCTTAAGAGAATAATTTTTTTGAATCTAGAGTGAAACACTTAACTTAGAAATTATTCTTCACAAATATTAATTAGATGGTACACAAATGTCTGTACGACTACAAAGTGATTATGACCCAAGTGGGCAAGTCAGTTTGTGGTTGCGAATTTCTGTGCACCATGCTAGAAGCAACATGTATATGTGTGTGGATATATATGTGTATGTGTGTGTGCCTGTGTATATGTGTGTGCATGCATGTGTGTATATTCACGTGTATGTTCATATGTATGTGCATATATATGTGTATATGCATGTGTATGTGTGTGCATGTGTATGTGCATGTATATGTGCATGTGTGTGTACCTGTGTATATGTATGCATGTGTATGTACATGTGTGTGCATGTGTATGTGTATATTGTGTGCATGTGTATGTGTGTGCATGTGTATATATGTGTACGTGTGTGTGAGTGTGCATGTGTATGCACATGTGTAGAGGGGATGCATTCATTTATGTCCATTCATTCAAGACTTTCCTCTTCCTCCTGACAAGTCATGTGTTTGACAGAGTTGATGAAACTGTCGGTTGTGGTGTCATGGAAACCTAGCCATGGAAACCTGATAGAAATATCAGGCAATGAGAGGAAAAATGCTGAAGAAATCATTATGGCCTGCTGGCCTGCTGCCAAACAAGTCCACCGAGAGTGTTGTTTAGAAAACCATGCTTGGGAATCTGCAGCTTTTCTATGCTGAAAACCACCAGTGATTTGGAAAATAGTGGTACACTTATCTTGGAGACTCGAATTGTTCACATTGGGATGCTGAGGAGATGAAACCAGTCTGTGTACCTGATGTATTCCATTCCTCTAGCCCCACCATCAGCAAGCCCCATTAGTTTTATGTAAGAAAGGTGTCCCTAGTCTTATCACATGTCCCTCTAAGTTATAACCTTCTATCTCCAAATGACCCCTCAACACATTTTCATAGCATGCTCTTTTTTTTTTTGACAAGCACTCACTTTGCTTCCTGTTCGTGTGTCTCCTTCCTTTCTTCTTTTATTAACGCAATCACACATTCATTCAATAAATATTTACTAGGAGCCTGTTCCAGGCCAGATCCTGTTCCGGACACTGGTGACACAGTTGTGAAAAGCTAAAAGTCTTTACTGTCGTGGAGCTGAAATTTGAATGGACACAGACAGTTACAAGTGACTAAATAGCAAACAAGAACAGTGCCTACTGTCCTGTCAGGAAGACAGACACTCAATCCTTTATCCCTTAGTACCCAGAGCTAGCCGCACACACATCACACCAGGTTGGTCTCTGCCAAAAACCTCTCAATGGCTTCCTGTTGCAAGCAGAGTAAAATACAGCTAACAAACATAACCTAACCACATTGACCTACTGGAGGTATTACTTTGGTTTGCACACATTATGTGACTAAATGAGGTATCAGATCTATTTTATGAAAAGCAAGGAGATTATTACAAAAATGAAGACCTTCCCCAATCCCTCTTCTTCTTTCTTCATCTCTATTTATCTTTGGACCAGTAAATTCATTCCATTAAAAAAAAAAAAAAACAGTTTCCCTTTGACTATCAGACCACTTTCTGGAAGACCGAATTTGACAGCTTCAATGTTCTCATCTGTAAAATGGGGATGGCCATTATTTTCCCTACTCCATCTGACATTTCCCTGCTCCCAAATGAACATTTGATACTTTCTTCCCTTTAAGTAAATAAACAGCCTTCTCTCTTGATTGAGCTTACTGACAAAGTACTAAGAGAAGCCACTGAAATAAGAATATGATTGTTTAGTTCCCAGCAAGATAATAGCTAATACAAGAAACTCTATGGCCCAGGAGACTGGTGGCCTGTCAGAGCATCTGAGCTGACATCAAGCCTTCTCTGGAGCAGGTATTTTTGTGCATTTAACCTTCACTGGGCTGGTGATTATGCAACATGTTTGTTCCCTGAGCACACATTGTTCTCACAGGGCCAGTACCATCACTAAAAGCCCTACGTTACCACCTTCCTATTCATAAGTACCAGGCATTGTCACTGAAAGTCCTGCCTGCCTGAGGAGCTGACTAATCCCTGCAGTGAAGATTCACCTCTATCTCTTGTCCTGTTCTGGAAGGCAGAGACTACGGAACTTTATCTCCCAGTCTCCCTGGGGTGCTGCACTCCAGCACACCTGTTCTGTAAAGGCTTCAGTTACTTGATCAGGATTTTCTGACTATACATGTCACAGAGAATCAAGAGACTCAGAGAGGGAAGAGAAAGAAAGGAGCAGAAGAGGGAAAGGAAAGAAAGGAAGAAAAGGAAAGAGGCAGAAGAGGGAGAGAATACTTTTTAGCAAGTGTGAATAATAAATATCACCAGGCAGAAAACAAACTAGGACAGATGTATGATTATATATATATCAGTTGAAATGCAAACACTTAGTCTATGACTTGGAAAAAGGCAAGAAGATCTTTTGCTCACAGCTGATTTTCAGATAATTAATGAGTAGTGAAATGCTGAGTGTGACCCTTTGGACGCTGAATGCAGAGAACCATTTATTTCCTTATTCTTTAAAAGTTTAAGAACACCTATTATTTATGTACTTAGTGTATGTGTGGTCCTATGCACACCATGACACATTTGTGGAGGTCAGAGGAAAACTTGCAAGAGTCTATTCTCTCTTTCCACTGTGTGGGTCCCTTATGCAGTGAGCCATCTTTTTGAATCTTTGAATCTTGGTGTTTTCTAACAATATTAAGATTTGCCCTGGGAACTGGATGCATTCTTAGTAGGAAGAGCAGTAAGCAGTCTCATTCTTGAACACAGAGGACATATGGAAGTATACATCCAGCCAGGTCAGAACTGAAGCTCTACTTAGCTCTGTTCTCATAATTGTGTTTCCATGCACACTTATACCTTTTCTGAAGATGATTCTGACCCTGTGCTTCTCTAGCTGTGTGGAAAGAGACCCCTGACTGGGAACGTAGGTATTCCCTTGTCTCTAAAACCCTATTGACCCCTGTTTCCATAGGCTCATGGACAATCTTGATGAAATGATAGAAATCTGTCACTCAGCACCAGAGGCCTGAAAAATTCTAGAAGATCTCCCCCAAGATATCTGGAGCATCACCCCATCCATCTTCAGTGCTGGGCAAGCAAATATCTTAGGACAGTAAACAGCCTTATGGTTTTGACGAAAGGCAAAATAAAACATTGGTAATTTTAGTCCTGGGGTTCTGGAATAGTGCAGTCTCAAGGGGCTCAGAGGGGAGGTGTGAAGGACTGTGTGAGAAGCTGTTGTAGAACTGCCGAGGTCCTGTTTGAGGCCAGCTAGACACAGGGAGATCTCACACACTGCTCTCAGTCAGGGCTGTTTTCCACCATGGTTGAAAGCCATTACATCACTCTTCCAGTTACAGGAAATCTGGAGAGTGCCAGCAACAGTATTCCCTGAGATCCAAGGCAAACAAAGCCACCACTCTCAACCCTGAAGACTGATGGTCTGGGAAGGGATGGGCAGTTCTCAGCACCCTTCCACAGGCCTGAGAGGAGTGTCAGCCTGAGTGAACCTTGTGTGTTTATTTGTGATCAGGTATCAGAATGCTCTCTCTCTCTCTCTCTCTCTCTCTCTCTCTCTCTCTCTCTCTCTCATCTCTCAGTCTCTTCTGTTTCTCTGTCTTTCTGTCTCTCCCTATCATTGATGTATTTCTTTTTTCTAGAAACATTAATTGAATTTCATTTTTTCAATATTAACAGACCATGAGTCTGGAATTGCAGCTCTTCTATTCCCTAACTGCTGGAGAGGTCCTCAGATACTGCACAGAAAACGTGAGGCTCTAACAGGACCAACTTTAATGGGACAAATGAGAAGTCAAAGTAAGATTCTTGTAAAGTACTTAGAGCAGTGCTTGGTCCATGTCTGTGTGTTGTGCTTGGGCAGCACCTTGAAGCTTCTTTGTACCCTTACTAGTCATGGCTCTTAGTTCTGACTGTCATCACTATATAGACTCAAGCTTTAAGGGAAATCAGTTAGAGACTGTTCCCAGTGACCCAGATCAATCCCCAATCTACCCAAAGGTAATGGTCTTGTTCAACTCACTGTAGTAAACCGAGATTTTTGTATTTCTGTAAGTGGAATTGTACAGGTCATATAGTGAGTTAGTGAGTGTGCTTCCGTGTCTGGATTGTTTCATTCACCCACATGCTTGTGAGATTCCTCCCTATTAAAAAAAACAGAAACAACAAACAAACAAATAAACAAAAAATCCAGATAGACAGAAAGAAAAAGACATGCTTCCATTACAAAAATTAAATAAAAATTCTTTTTACCATTTTTGCTTTATGATATTGTGATTATATTAGCTAAAAAGACTTATAATTTCCCAAGCAACACCAACTTCTGTTTAGAAGAAAATTCACTTTCCAAATATATGCTCCTATTTCTTACACTGAAAGATTAAAAAAAAAGTTTTTTTTTAAATGAAGCCATGGAAGGAATGCATCTCTGAGGACAGAAGGACTGAAAAATCAATGACATTTGCACAGGAAATAGCAAGGAATCCTCTCAGACTGCAGTGATTTCATGTAATTTATGACTGGTAAGTTTTTCCCCAAATGTAGTTAGATACTACACTCAGTAGCAGCATCACTACTGTCACCTGGGAGCCTACTATTTAGAGGAGAGATCACGAATGCTTGACACTTGGATCTCATGTCAATCTTCTATGAACAGGACAAACATGACTAATCAATTGTAGCATTTTCTATTGTGAAACTCAGAAACTCATTACTATTTACTGGTTAGATTTATCATATAAACAGTATCCTTACAGTTTCTGTCTGTATTTGTCTTCACTACAACCTCAGGGCTTCTAGAATTCACTCTTTCCAACACAAATATCTTTCTCTTCCTCTGAGTTGTATCAGGACTTGGATGGAATCCATTATTACCTGATTCATTGTGCAGCCGAGGGGATAGAACTGCCAAGGCTTAGATGTTCTGCTTTCTATTGTTCCAGAGATTTCCTCCGTAGGAAAGGGCTTCTTGGGATACTCAGTTATAGGTTGGAGGTTTGATAGCTATGAGCACAGCAGCTAGGTCTCCATGTGTTCAGTCTATTGGATTTTAGCCTCAGACCATCATCTTCACACTGAGAGAGAAGAGAGTAGTTATTTCCTCTCAGTGTGCACAGACACCATTTACTAACCCTGGATAAGACCTGTGACAGAGTCAGTAAATGTTAAATTCCTGCCATACACTAGAATAGTACATCTTTAAAGACTGCTTTGTCTAAGCCTCAATTTCTCAAATTAACGTGAGAATTGCAAAGATGGCAACAATAAAAGGTTTCTGAACACACAGAGATAACACACTGAGATGTCTCTGGCAGTGTGGCCTGTGACATCACTGCAGCCTTAGCTCTGAATATAGACCACGAACACTATGCTCTCTGTGTGTTGTCAGGCTGTCTGAAGTACCTCAGATAAGATGTGACTATTGCATGTTAAGAATTGCAGTATTTTTATTGTACATACTAGGTTTTCTGCTTTCATAGAAGCATAATAGCTTAATTGTGGAAAAAGACTTCTGATATTTTCTTACCATCATCCTTCAGCTTGTAAATATCCAATCAACATACTAATAAAGGATTGTACATTGTTAAAAATGCTTCTTAAGTGTTGGAGATGCAAATCAGTGGGCAAAGCGCTTGCTCCGGGAGCACCAGGACATGAGTTTGCATCTCCAGCAACATAGAAGCTTGGCATGGCAATGCATCTCTGTAGCACTAGTGCAGTGGGCAGAGGTATGTGGATTCTGGTGGCTCTTCGGCTAGCCAGTCTAACTGAAGTGGTGAGCCAAAGGTATTATGAGAGACCCTGTCTAAAAATAAGGTCGAGAACTTGAGGTCAGAGACTAGCCATCTTGTCCAGACAGCAGGTGGAGAGAAAGCTTGGGGTTGGACAGATCTCAGTTTACCTCTTTGACAAAGCCTTGGGAGAGCCAGGAGAGCAATACTCAGTGGGAAGAAGACAGCACTGAAACTAGAGCTGCTTGTACTCACATGAACCAGATTTTCCTGCAGAGTGAGGCCTCCCTTAAGAGGCAGTCAATGGGTCTGGGGTGGTGCCTGAGGATCTGCATTTCTGACAAAGCTGCAGGTGCTTGCCTCCCAAGCAGGGGAGTCTGAGTTCAAACAGGAGAAGGCACATCAAAGCAGAGCATAGTGGCATGCACTTGACTCCCAGTACTAGGGAGGCAGAGCCAGGGAGATCTGTGGAGCTTATTTGCCAGTCAGTCTAGTGATCCCCAGGTTCCAGTGAGAGAACCTGTCTCAAAAGCAAGGTGGATGGTTACTGTTGAACAATACCTGGTTAACCTCTGGCTCCACACATGCACACACACACACACACACACACACACACACACACACACACACACAC
>NW_021628043.1:0-19008 GCF_004785775.1 Grammomys surdaster
CACACACACACACACACACACACACACACACACACACACACACACACTTTGCCCTCAGGAAGCTCATGTTCTCAAGGGGAGTGAGGGAAACAGTTATTTAGAATATTAATTGTATGATTTATGCAAAGAGTTAGTATAATGAAAAGAAAGGTCAAAATGGAAGAATATCATCTAATTTGGTGAGTAGATACAATCTCTTTGGAGAAAACAATATTTAAGCCAAGGACTGAAATCTACAAGGAAGATTGGCCCAGCACAGGGAGGGGGGATAGAAGCATAGGCATTTGTATTCATTTACCAGTGTACCCTCCATTCAAACACTCAACAAGTATCTCTTATTGCTGAGCAATGTTCCAGAAGCACTCGTGAGCACATAAGATGTCTCTCCTTTCATAGTTAAATTCAGAGTTCTTTGGATTGTTTATGGATGGCTGTGTGGCCAGCTGGTCTCAATACTTGTGGAATTAAAAACATTTTATTTTGGTCAGAGTGAGGCAGAGCTTAGTAGCTAGTTTATCTTTACTCTAGATAGCATTGTGCATTGCAGCTGAGCTGGAAGGACCCCTTTACAGCTGGCTCCTTCTCTCACGTGCTGGGCCAGAATCAGTTGATGCCGGGCTGAAGGCTGGTTCACTCATACACAGAATAACCACTCCAGGAAGCTGTTAAGAAGCCTGGAGAGTTTTGTGACCTAGCATTAGAAGTTCCTAATTGTAAGAGTGTTACCATTTCTTGGTCAAAAAAATCACTATGGCCATTGCAGACTCCAAACATAAACAAAGGAAATCTCTACAACACACACTGGATAGAATATAGAGTAAAATTTCAGTATTTAGTTTTTATAGAGAATGTTTGCTGATACCTGCTATATAGATTCTATTAGTTAAAAACTTATGTTAATGATTAGACTAGAGCTATACACTAAGCTGTTTAATCTTCGTGACTGTCCTTTGTCTAAATATTAACCTAGTTTTATAGATGAGACATGGAGAGTTGTGATTCAGAAACATTTCTGAGATCATATTATTAGTAGACTTGATTCATGTTGTTGACATTAAGATCTTGCCTTTAAGGACTTTTGTGGTGGATAATTTTTTTTTTTAAAGGATAGTAGCCATCTGTGCCTGTTACTACAATAATGACAAGTGTTGCAGGCAATGTGCCCAAGTGGCCGACTGGAGAGAGACAGGTCTTTTCAGGCCAGGATGAGCTGTTCATGTTCTGGTGAGAAAACAGGAAAAGATGATAGGATACTCATACATAGGAAAGGACAACACGGGAGGTGAGGCACCAGGGCAGACTCCTTGGGGATCATGCCCTTTGGTCCATGCTCTGGGAACCTGTGTGTCCCTTGGGAAAAATTCCCTCAGGCCTCTTGTATTGGTGCTGGTTCCAGGGTAAGGACCAGAGTCAACGTTAGTGTTGATAAAGAGAATGCACAGATGAAGAGAGGGACCTAAAGTGAATCGTCAGAGCCAAATTTCCAGAATCTCTGAATGTGCCGGGTTATATAACAAGGGAAACTTGAAACTATGGCTAGAGTTATGATTATAAATAAAGTGGCTTTGAAATGAGGAGGTAAAACCTAGCTTATCCAAATAGATCCAATGAAACCACAAAGGCCCATCAAAATGGAGAAAGGAAAGAAAAAAAAAAAGAGTTCAGAAGAGACATGAAGATGTGAGATGTGGGATACTCGAGTTCGAAGATGGAGTAATGGTTCATGAGCCAAGGGATGCAGGAGGCCTCTTGAAGCTGACAGGAGCCATGCATTGGATTCTTCTCTAGAGTTTGCATTAGAAACACAGTCTTTCCAACACCTTGATTTTTCACCCAGTGGCAAAGAGCTCAGACTTTGTACCTCCAGCATAGTAAGATAAACTATCTTTGTTTAGCCACTAGGTTTGTGACAATTAGTTACAGCAGCCAAAGAAAGCTACCACAGAATAGCTTAGTGGGCATCATATCCTATGATGGTCATACCAGCACAGGGGTACCAAATCAGGGAAGTCTGGAGCAAATTAGGATAGACATCTTTTGTGGCAAAATAGCATCCCTTAACTAAAGACAGTAGTCTGAAGGCAACCCATTAGCTCCCTTATTAATAATTCTCACTGTCCATGCTAATGATGCCATCCATCACTGTTACTGTAGCTGAGTCCTTCCTACAAGCCAGGCTCTCTACAAATCTCATGACACTCATATGAAGAAGAATTTGATCACATTTTTTTTTCTAGATCAAGAAAGATTCTAAGAGCTTATGATATTTTCCTAAGGGTGAACAAATAGTTCAATAAGTTTGAATTCAGATTTTATTTCATTTGGGGATATGCTTACGTTAAGTACAGTGAGCTTTTAGTTCACTTTCAAATTATTAGGGGGAGAAGAAAGTAAAAGTTAGCAGCCTAGTGGGGGCAGAAAGGGTGCCCATCCTGGTTGTTAACTAATTATCTCTACCTAGAGCAGAGGTTCTGAACCTTTCTAATGCTTTGACCCTTTAATATAGTTCTTCATGTTGTAGTGACCCCCAACTCTAATATTATTTTATTGCTACTTCATAACTGTAATTTTGCTACTGGTATAAATAACAATGTAGATATCTGTGCTTTTTCAATGGTCTTAAGTGACCCCTTTGAAAGGGTCATTCAATTCCCCCAAAAGGATCACGATCCACAGTTTGAGAACCGTTGACCTAGAGCACTATTTAGCACATAACAAGTCATTCATATACAACATTTTTCCAATGAATGGAGGAGTAGGTGGATGGATGCATGAAAATGTAAACCTAGATTAGAGTCCAATGGCTTTGGGGCTGAGTGTGCCTCGGGACACCACATACAGTATTTAGATGGATGGAGAGGGGTTGAGGCTGAGTCCCAGTGAGCTTCAGTGTGATCCTATGGGTGACTCAGAATGCTTTGGGAAGGAGTGGGAGGTCTGGGATGAGTAGACATTCTAGAAGCACAGGCCATAGGGTTGCAAACCAGCAATTCACATTTAGCTGATTCTCTACCAGATATTCTAAGCTTCACAAAACAACAGTGAGCCTGTGTGGGTTGTTCTACTTTCAAGAGTAGTCATCAGCAGACAGTAGGAAGCAGGGGATGCCCAATCAGACACAGAAGGGAAGAGGCAGAGCCTTTTAAATAGGACTACTTAATTTCCAGTCTGTCATGAAGTTATAGACATTATAGATGACCTGGAGAAACTGGAATTTTCACTTTGGTTCTATGTTTGAATTTCTCTTGTCGAGTCATGTAAAACTGAGGAGAAAGGAGGAAAGGAGGCTGCAGGCACAAATGAATAAAGAAAACTGAGAGCTTTTTTTTTTTTGTAAAAGAATAAAGAGAGTGAAGAGGGATGTTTTTTCTCTCTGGGGAAGTAAAGATACTCACACACCTGAGATAGGTGAGAATATGCCCTGCAAACATGGGCTGAATGTGGTGACATGGGACCAGCTTAGCTGTAAAAAAAGAAAGCCTTGTAGACTTTCTAATGGGTCAGCCATTAAAGACTGGAGGCTGAATCACTGGACTGAAAATGGGGTCCCCATTGGAGGAGTTAGGGAAAGGACTGAAGGAATTGAAGGGGTTTGCAAACCCATAGGAAGAACAACAATATCAATCAACCAGCCCTCCCTCCCCCGCCAGAGCTCAAAAGGACTAAACCACCCTTCAAAGAGTACACATGGAGGGACCTATGGCTCCAGCTGTATATGTAGCAGAGGATGGCCTTATTTGGCATCAATGGGAGGAGAGGCCCTTGGTTCTGTGAAGGCTCAGTGCCCCAGCATAGGGGAATGCTTGGGTGATGAAGCAGGAGTGGGTGGGGGATGGGGGAGCACCCTCATAGAAGCAGGGGGAGGGGGCAAACTGGGAAGGGGGATAACATTTTAAATGTAAATAAATAAAATAGCCAATTAAAAAATAAAAATAAAAAAATAAAGATTGGAGGCTGAAATAACAGTGAAAAACTCGGGGCTATCAAATGCTGAGTCAGGCAATAGTGGATTGTGGTATTTTTATGACCCGAACAAAATAAAAAAATTAGTTTCCTTCTTGTTTGGTGTGATTAAAAAATTTATAACAAGGTAGAGTGTGCATCGTAGTTTGTGGATTTAGGGCAGCACTAGGAGACCAATAATTTGGAGAATTGATTCCTTGCAGAATACAATTAGATGTATTTCATGAGGATCTACTCAACCCGTCCATAGAAGACAGCACAGTAGTGGCTGAGAAGCTACAGATGGGCCCTTTTATGCTTTCCATGGATGTCAGCAAGCTTGTATCTCATGTTCTTATCCGTGAAGTCTGAACAAAAAGACCCTTCCGTGGGGGTTGTTATGAGCATTGCAATGGGCAGATATGGCATGCTCACAAGATACACTTTTTTAGTGTGCCATTTTAAGCTGCTCCATGAGATTTTCAGTTGTTACAGATATTTCAATAGAGCTGTTGTGTATGTATATGAATAGTCACTGCTCTGATTGATTTACCTTGATTTATTTACTTACTTACTTATTCATTGTCTCTGTGTGTTTGTATATGTGTGGTGCATGCATATGTAGTACATATGCACACGTATGTGAGAGTGCATGCATCGGTGCTCACCTGTGAAGGCCAGAAAAGGATACGGTATACTGCTGTGTCATTCCCTATCTTAATCGTTTAAGGCAGGGCCTCTCACTGAACCTGGAGCTGAGTTGAACCTGAACCTGCCTGCTGGTGGTCTGCAGCCCCACTGACCCTCCTACCTCCATCTCTAATGGCACAGAGTTAGCAGGCATGTGTGGCCATGTCCAAGTTTTTAATAGATTTAGGGATTCAAACTCAGGCTTTCATGCTTGTGCAGGAAGTACCGCTCTCCACTTAGCTCTCTCTTCAGCCATGGCTGATTTTGAAAAATGAAGATAAAAGGATGTCTAGAAGACATGAAAGACTATTAAATTTCCAGTTCTGCAGGTCAAGTTTGAAGTAGAAAGAACCAAAGAGTCTGAATGTGGTATGCAGGCCCAGGCAATTTGGAAATATTTTGAGGTCACCCATTTACTCCCCCAAGTGTATGGCCAACAATCTCATGATATGGCTGCATGCTTCTCTGTCCTTGCATATCATAAACATGATAAGTCTGTTCTGTTGTCTGATGGTCTTTCCATGGATATTCAGGCCCTTTACCTTCAGGGACAGATATTATATATATTACACACACACACACACACACACACACATACATACACATACATCTTCTACTCAAGATCCCATGTAGTAACCTCAAGATGTTTCTTAAGATGGACTCCTGGTGAGTCCAATTTTCTTCATCAAATATCAATGTTTGCTCTGTTTACAAGTATATGATGAGCCAAACCATGACATGTGTTCCATAGAGGATGGTTGCATTGATTCTGGGAGGTTGGGCGATTTCTCTAAACCCAGGAAGTACAGTGCTGGTATGTGGATGGGTCTGTTGCTTACTAAGTTCTTTATCATACCTATCTGTGGCTTACATCAGTTTTGTGTCTTTGATCCTTAATTTTGTAGTGTTCGTTTGGTTCTCAATTTATTATTTTATTTTAGTAGACTGCATAAATGACTCATTGGCAGGAAATGTGGATAAATAGTCAACCTAACTGAAAATACAAATAGACACTTTTTTTTTGAGTGTGGGGGAAGATTTACTTAAAGGGGAAAGAACCTTGAAAGGATAGCTGATAATTTCCAAGGCTAAGTCTTCTGCCTTCTGTAGGTTCTTAGCCCTTTTCCAGGAATGGGGAATGTGAGCCCAGCTGCTAAGGAGGCCACTGTCCACATGGAGACATGGGACTGTTGATTCAGGGCCGGCAGCGTTTACTAGGAATGTAAGTGCAGACTGCTGTGTGTACAGGGTGTTTGCTCTGTAATCCCTATGGGAGATCTTTCTGGTCACTCGCTGGAATGATACTATGACTTTCTACAAACAGATCTAGTTTTGCTGCTCACTAAACAATAACACTGGGGACTATCAAACATAGCATGGAAGAATGGAATTCAAACTAGTACCTAGATGGAATCATTACCATATGGACACAGACATGTGGATAAAGACATCCTCTTGATTACAGTGTCCCCATGCCCCGTGATTCCGAAATCGTCCTCATTTCCATGTAAACACTTTGGTTCACATGGCAATCTCGGGGAGGGGAGGGGCAACAAGAACCTGTCTTGTATCTCTTCACGGAGATGAAAGAGAACCGAAACGTCGGAGGTGATGAAAGCTTTGCCTTTCCAGATTTCATGACTGGATGGAATCCAAGTTTCAAAGTTCAGGGGGCCCCTGAGCATGCCAGAGACTTTGCTGGGTGATTCACCGGAGGTGTAAATATCTCCCTCCCTTTGTTCCTGCCGGGCAACCACCTCCCTCTGCTGTGCTGTCTTTTCCTCCTTGTGTACTGCACAAGGTATTTTCCCTGAGTCTCCCATCCAGCTGCATGACTGAGACATCATGAGACATCATGTTGTGTTCTGATTTTCATATTGAAAACATGCATCGCTACTTAATTTTCTGACACTAGTTATTAAGAAACATGGCCAATTAACGATAAAATTCAAGGAGACACATTTCCAGACCACATTGAAAATGAAATAACATGGCTAGGTTTAGAGAGGCTTTATCTTTGACTTAAAGTAATACCAGCCATTCCTTTAAAATGCAGTGGTTGAAGATACTGGCTATATGCAAGTGTGGGGCTTCGTGAAAGATTCAGGTTAGACTCTACTCTTCTCACTCTGGGAATTCCAACATAAGAGAAACATGAAGAATGGGGGGACGATTTCAGAAGGGCCATTTGAGCAGATCTTACATGTGGTTCAGCAAATAGCTAAGCAGCTTAGTGAGGAAATTAATCATGGCTATGTCCTTAGAAAATTTATACATGCTGATACCCCTGTTAATATTGTACCAATTTTATTAGATTCTTACCTCCAGAGTTCAGAGATTGCTACTAGACATTATAATAATGGCAGCAAATAATGCATACAGCTACACTCTGCTAAGCTCAGTTCTAAGTATTCAGTGCTTATATCTTTCTTTGCAATACATTCAGGATATAGACATGGACACTAGTCACATTTTGAAAATGTGAACAATGAAGCACTGTTAGATGCCATAGCCTGTCCAAGGGCACACAGTGGGTGTGAGCCAGCAGCATAGGACTAGTAGAAGTATGGTTTCTAGCCAGTGGGGGAACCTGTGCTGAGGGCTGAGGCTGTTTACCCTGTTTCTCAGTGGAGGGTAGAGGATCTTCTAGCTTTGCCCACAGTGCCCTGCTTCCCTAAGAGCTACCAGCACAGTCATTAATAGCGAGTTGTCCATTTTCTTTCTCCGTCACCCAACTGTAAACATTTTGAGGATAAGGACTGTGATTATTTGTGTCATCAGTGAATCTCTAGGCCCTAGTAGTGGCTCATAGTTGGTAGAGATAAAATAAAACAATTACTGAGTAAGTGAATAATTTCTTTTTTTTTCTTTGATAATCTCAAGTAGCCCAGGATGGCCTCTAACTCCCTATGTAGTTGAGGATGACCTTGATTTTCTGGTCCTCCTGCCTCCACCTCTAGCTGCTGGAGACTGAACCCAGGGCTTCATGTATGTTATAAGTTCTCTTTCAACTACATCCTCACCCACCATTAAATGAATCTCAATATAAAGATTTATATTTACATTTCTCTAGAAAATTAGGACACTCATTTCCTTTCAAAACACCTCTTCAACCTCCCAGATTAAAGTCGTTTTCTAATAACACAAAAGTCATACCCAGAACAGAGCTCAGTATGGATTATGAGGGAGGATGAATTTGCTCTTTGGAGTAAGGCACACTCTGTGGCATATAACCTCATTTTCTTTTATTCAGTGAGTTAGGACCATGCAGTGAGGAAGACCTCTCAGAAGCTGGATCTAAGCATCCTGGGTTGGAGTTCTGAGAGTTATCTACTACCAGGGAGACATGGAACATATGGTGTATTCAGTGTGACTCTGTTTTCTTATCTGTAAAATGGGGCTAATAATAAAACCTAACTTATAAAGGATGGGAGAATTAAATGAGTCAACATATGTGAGGCTTCTGGGATTGTACCCAGCAGAAAGTAGTTGCCATAGAAACTACAGTAGCACTCTCCTTGTAGTGTGCTACCACGGTGGTGACACCTCTATGTTCCTCCTATTCTTGTTCAGTTACTTTCTCTTCCCTGAGCATTCTTCCTAATCACTATTTTATTTTGTAGACTTAGTTCTTAAGAAGTTTCATAGTCACAGTAAAACTGAGAGGAAGCCCCTTCTTCCATCCATGTCTTGCCTTCCTCACTACCACCACACTCTCCGTCAACCAGACTGGCCCATTAGTTACAGTTGGAGACTCAGTACTGACCCACCAGAATCTCCTTGCGAGAAGAGCGCACTACAGGACTCACTATGGGTGTTAAGACTGCAGGTCTGGGCAAAGGTGTAGGGTTGTGGAGGTTACTAGAAATATAGGCAGTTTCACCATCAAAATCCTCTGTGCTCTGTCTGTTCATCCTTCCTTCTCCCACCCCTGGAAAGCACTGATCTTCTCTGCCTGCAGAATTCTGACTTTTCTAGAATGTTGTGTAGTTGGAATCCTACTGCATGCAGCCTTTCCAGATTGACTTCCTTTACATAGTGGCATGAGTTTCTCTCCCTCATCCCTTTCTGACCTCTTACTTTACTTAAAATTGTTTCATTTATGCAGATAGATATCTTGATTGTTTATAATGAGAGAAGGTAAGATTTTGATGGCTTCTTCTGAATATTAAAAAATGATAGTCATGCCAGTTGATGAATGTATATTTTTCCATATAACTGTAGATGCATCAAGTGGTCTGTCTCATTTGCATGCATTCTTTGGGACCCTTACCAACAATTTTCTATAATCTATTTCCTAGGGCATTATTCTTTTCCCCTCAGAACTCTGAAAATGTATAAACATGTATATGTAGGAACCAATTATCTCTTTATAAGAACCAATTTGACCTTCTTCCATCTCTTATCTTTTTGGTGAATATTTGTTGTTATTGTTGTTTTGTTTGTGACACAAAGTTTTGCCTTGTATCCCAGGCTGGTTTTCAATTCACTTGGACTAACCTCAAATTTGCAACTGTCTTCCTGCCTCAGACTCTTAAATACTTGAATTACTTATGTATACTACTAGGTCTAGTATTCTAACAAACAGTTATTTAGCATACATTAACTGTTGTCCCATTGAGGCCAGGGGAAACAATAGCAGCCAACTTCCCAAGAACATTCTCTTTGCAGAACTTATGGTTCATGCAGGAGACAAACTTGATAGCAGAAAGCACAGAGTTGTGCTTCTAAATCAAGGTAAGCTCTGTAACAGAGATTGGGCAACTGATGGGAAAGACTATTCACAGGTGACTTACTTTAGAATGAGAAGGTACGGTGGGACCTGGAGGTGGGAGTGGGTAGGTGGGAGCACATCCTCATAGAAGCAGGAGGAGGGGAGATGGGATAGGGAGTTCCTGGGTGGGAGGGAAATGGGGTAAGGAGATAACATCTAAAATGTAAATAAAATGTTCAATTTAAAAAAAAATCCAAGGAGGAACCTGAAGGAGGGCCTTGCTCATTTGGAGTCCTGGAAGGACTTGAGGACTGTGCAGTGAATGGGGGTGTGACTGGAAGACAACAGAGTCAAGGTCTGAGAAGGTACTTTCAAAGGTGAATGCCTTGTGGGTATGTGGAAAAAAATGAAGAAGGAGGAGGAGGAAGAAGAGGAAAAGGAAGAAGAGAAGGAGGGATGAGAGGAAGGAGGAGAGAGTAGGAAGGAGGAAGAATAAAAAGAAGGCTCTACTTCTGAATTATTAAAGCAAGTTTACATGTTAGACAGATCACTCCTTCCCCTTGGGTAAAGTAGACTGGAATATCTCTTGGGAACTTGGGCAAGCCATGAGCCAGCAACACCTCATCTGCTTAAATGCATCAATGGAGACCATCCCAGTCCTGGCTAAAACTGGGTATTGCCACCATAGAGCACCACTATGACTTCAGGAGCTGGTGGCCTGACCCAGCTCCAGGTCTCTACTGTGCAATTACACTGCAGGAAACACACATTTTAGGGCAGCAGAGAAATATCAGGACTTTCATTTTAAAACCTGATAAATGAATGTGATTTAGAAAGTCTCAATCGCAGTGTGCCAAGAATAAAAATCTGTGGAGTAGAGGGGTTCAGCAGTTAGCTGTGCTTGTGGCTCCTGCCAAATATCATGGCTCCACTCTAACCATACATATGGTGGGTCTCAGACTCCATAACCCCAGTTCTAGAGCAGTCGATACCCACTTCTAACCTCAGAGGGCACCAGACATTCAGCATACCCATAGGCAGAACATCAGTTTATCAAGAAACCTTAAGAAAGTGTGAAGTTCTCTTAGTTAGGATTTCTACTGCTGTGATAAAACACTACAACTAAAAATGACTTGGGGAGGAAAGACTTTTTTTTTTTGACTTACACGTCTATCACTGTGGTCTGTCATGAAAGAAGCCAAGCAGGAACTGAAGCAGAAACCATAGCAGAGTTCTCTTCACTAACTTACTTCTCATGGCTTGCTCCCCATGGTGTTCTCTGCCTACTTCTTTATATAACTCAGGACCACTTGCTCAAGAGTGATACTGTTCCCATCCCCAGTGGGCTGGGCCCTCTCACATCAGTCAAAAAATGCCCTACAGACCACAGGCAACTTGTTGGAGGTATATTCTCAACTGAGGTTTCTCTTCTAAGATTACTCTAGTTTATATGAACTAGAAAAACAAGCCAAACCAAACAACCAAACCAACCAAACAAACAAAACCAAAAAAAAAAAAAAAAACCAATACAAAAAAAAAATCCCAACCAGGACAGGAGTGCTCAGGAGTGCTCAGCCCTAAATGGTGTGTTCATATCATATCCCCTCTGTGAAGACTCAGTGATCTATGCAAAAAGAGTAGAAAGAACAAGCAAGTCAGGGGTGATAGATAACATTAAGGAAGCTGATTCCACATACAACAGAGCAAATGCACAATACACTCATGGCGGCTAGACAAAGTAGCTAGCTCACTAGCCAGACAAAAATCCAGCACAGAAGTAGGAAGTGAGCCCAAAACTCTACCACTGCCTGAGGAGCTATTGGCATTTGCTGACTGCTGGGAGAGGAGTGGTATCTTTAATGATGTGACTCCTGTACCAGGACAATCTTACCCTCACCAGTAACTGGGCAGCAGAAACCAGACTCAATGGGGAAAGAAGGAAGAAAACAAAAAGAAATAATATAATGAACTTATCTCAAAGCTGGGCATGAAGTATTAGCAGGGCAGAGAGGACAGTAATGGGAGTGTTTGGGGAAGGGGAGTGAATATGTTCAGAATAGGTTACATGGAGTTCTGAAATAATTCATAAACATACTGGGAAAAGAGTTTCATTCCTGCCAAATTGTCTGTTTTTACATTTTGGAACATATAGAATATACTACTGTATGTGTATAATTTATAAACAAATAGATACTCATCTACTGTGTAGTTTTAAAAGCTTTTTTCTCAAATAAATATCTTTTCCTTCTTTTCTGTGTGTCTCCTAGGTGGGGTCCCTGAAATCACAATGTCAGGTATTGTCATCCATGGAAGACATTTGGGAGCCACTTGTGCCAGAGTTCATACCTATCAATTAAAATAGACAAACTGGTGCGTCGAAATTAAAAATCTGCTTGTCTCTCACACACGTTCATCCTTTTCTAAGCCAAGGATAGTGCTGTGTGACAGAACAAGTTTTCAGGATAGTCGTTAACTGAATACATGGCTGAAGGAAGGATCCGTATGATAAAGAGAATCTAGTTTTGTGATTTCCAGCTCAACTACTAACCACAGAAAGTGCAAATAGTACAAATGGCCAGAATTTCACTCTACTCAACACAGACATTTCAGGCATCTATCTTGTTTTTCTAGATTCTTCTCTGGTTTCTGTTGAGACTCATTATCTATGTTGCTTTCTCTAGCCTTTGACATCTCCACGCCCCTGCCTGGCAGGTCTTCAGCAATGTAGTCGCCCTCCAGATCTTTCAAACTGTTCATTTAAATCTCCCACTGGGGACAGCAGACAGCAGAGGCTCATGAAATGTCAGTCACCCCTGTCATGCACCCTACTTTCTTCAACTAGACTGAGCTAGGAATTTCCCTCTCAATGCTAGGAATAACAAAGAATGACAAGACAAATAATGCAGGTTTCTAGAACATTCTTAGGTGAAACTCAGTTTCTGGGGTGACAGATATCAGATTAAAGGTTGCAAAATTTAGATATTTTCTTAGTCCACTTTGCATTGCTATTATAAAATGACTGAGGCTAGAAAAGCTTACAAATTGAAGAGGTTTATTTGGCTTTTGACCTTCAAGGTTGGAAGGCCTTTCAAAGCATGGGTGCCAATCACTTGGCAAAGGGTTTTTAGATGCACCACAATGTGGCAGAGTGGAGACAGAGGGACTCTCGTGTATGAGGAAGGACAGGTAATGTGGAAAGACAAGAAACAAGAGACTGGGGACATCTCTCTTTTTATAAAACCCACATTCTTGAGAACTTCCATCTCTACTAACCTGACCAGTCCCATAAGACTGCACTAAACCTTCATGAGGGTGGGACCCATGTGATCCGGTCACTTTCTGGCAGGCTTTCTTAGTTTTCAAAGTTGATGACACATGGCCTTTTGGGGGACAATCAAGCCATAACAGATAAGTATGGGGCCTAGTTACTAATGAAGAATAAGCCTCAAGAAAAATGGGGGGTAAATTTTAGCATCCGGAGAACACAAACACGAGTAATTTATTTTTAATGTGAAAGCATTTTTTTTATTGGATATTTTATTTACATTTCATATGTTATCCCCTTACCCCATCCCCCACCCACCCGGGAACCCCCCATCCCCTTACCCCTCCTCCTTCTTCTCCGTGGATGTAACCCCCACCTACCCCCCCACTCCCACTTCCCCACCCTCAAAATTCCCACACCCTGTGGTGTCCAGCCTTCATGAAGTCAAGGATCTCATCTTCCACCTGTGCATTTAAAAGCTGGTTATCAACTCAGCTACAAAGCTCCCTTGCCTTGGTCCTCGGGCAGGCTTTGTGACTACTGGTCTGCCGTGAGCACCGTGTGGATTTCTTCCCCAGTTCTGCTCCTTAGCACTTTGTCATATTCGCTCTTCATCTTTCTCTCCAACATCTAACAGGACTTAAATCAGTGTCTGTTTCTTCTTTTCTTAGAAGAAGAGAACACAGTGAAGAGGTTCCTGAAGATTCCTGAAGAGATTGCTTCGACAATTAAGACAGAGTGTGAGAGGGATGGGAGAAGAAGGAAAGAGACAGAAGGAAGAAAAGAAGGACAGCAAGAAGGAATGAATGAATGAATGAAGGAAGGAAGGAGGGAGGGTCAGAGGGAGGGAGAGAGGGAAAGAAGGAAAGAGAGAAGGATGGAGGGTAGAAAGGAAGAAGGAAGAAAGGAAGGAAGGAGGGAGGGAAGGAAGCAAGGAAAGAAGGAAGGAGAGAGGGAAAGAAAGGAAGGAAGAAGCAGATGAACATAACAGCAAATTGTCCTTTTATTTAAAAAGCTACAGAGAAGATTTTTAGAGCAAAGAGAGAAAACAGTGGAAGAAAGTTTGGCCTAAATTCTGTTCATGCAGCTGCCAAGGCCCTTGAAGCGGTCACTCAACTCCACACTTACCCTCATTCCTTGGCATGCACTTCCCATCTCCCCACTTCCCGGGCCTCTCACCTCACCGCACCCTCTGCCTAAACTCCCTAGCAACCCTCAGATTAGCTCTCTCTGGTGGGCGTGGTGGGGTTCACACTGAGCAAAGCTAAATGATGATACCTTGACTTTTCCCTCTGGGAAACTGATGCCCACTTTCAGGTGAAGGGGGAGCAGGTACCCTTGCTCTATATTTGGGTTGTGAAGGGAGAGTAGTTTATCACACATAAATTGGTGAGAGGCGCGCGCGCGCGCGCGCGCGCACACACACACACACACACACACACACACACACACACGAGCTTTAAGTGGTGTCCTCTTCACCCAAGACTGGTGATGTGCTTTGGTGGAAAAGAAAGGTGCTCAGAGGAGCACTGACATAGGTCCTGCAGGCTGTTTGTACAAAAAGATGCTGTAGTTTGGAGGTGGAGGGAACCAGCCTATGGGCAGGAGATCTGAGTTGTAGTTTGTCTTCTGATATAATGTATGACACTTGGGCTGTGTTGGCTTGTTGGCCTGTGCCTCAGTTGGCTTATCTGCAAAGTGGTCAGAGTGCTTTCTGACTCAAAGAAATGTTCTGAGAATGAGTGAGGTTTTTATCTTCAAAGTATACTGTGCCTCGAAAGTACACAGTGTGACTGAGGAAACATCATTCTGTGGGGCTCACATCCTGCAAACTCAAGCAGCTTGAGGCTGGCTGCCTCCAGTGCAAGCTCCTTTCAGCCTGGAGAATGTCAATCATTTCAGGCCCCCAGACACACCTAATGCGGCCTCCTGACGGAACACCATTGCCCTAGACTTTCCAGCCCAGGCTTTCTACCGCTGCCTGTGGCATGGGACAAGAGGGGGGGTGTTGACAGATGCGGGTTTGTCACTTTCTCTTGTGACCTGGGGCAACTAGCTGAGATCGTCTGCTCATCTCTTTTCTCATCTGTAAAAGAGCAGGAGCTGTGGAGGTTATGATGGTGGAGGGACATGCTTAGGATGTGAAGACCACAACTGATCTTTCATGAAGCTCCAGACCCAAGATGAGAATTGAACATAATGAATTGATAGGATCTGGTCATCGTGACTTTGCTCTGGAAGGTGGCAGCTCTCAGCAATGTGGGGAGTGTTCAGTGTGGAGGTAGAGGACAACAAATGAGAGTGTCACAGGACACACTCAGGCCCATCAGATGTGTTTCCTCACTCAAGGCTCACAGGGTGCAGTGTGGCCATTGGCCATATGCTGCTTGCTGGAGAAATCACTCCTTGTTAGTAAAAAGAAGAAAACAGGGGAGAGGCATAGAGTACAAGGGAAAGGCTGGCCTTGCGGTAGCTGACCTGCCGTGAGTCCATTTCAGCACTGACCTAGCCTGCATCCTTGGGAAGTCCTCTGTGTCTCCATAGAAAGGTTCTTTTGCAGCATCCTATACCCTTCTGACTCTTATCACCAAATAAATAAATACTTACTTATATAATTACCCATTACCTGCATCTGTTCCCTCAAACTATGAGTTCCACTAGAGCAGAGAGACTCTGTCACCACTGAGTCCTTCCCAACTGCCACAGCCCCTATATACAGTAGGACATCTGTGAATGTCTGCAGAATGAAGACATGAGTCTGTCACAGGCTTTCTATTCGTTTATGTTTGGGAACACAGGGGAATCATTTGAATCATGTTTGTCATAAAAACTGCCCTTACTTATGAGAGCTGTCGTTGTTCTGTTGGTCCTGGCAAGGATATTCATGTATATTCTTTAAGAGAAGTTCTCAGACAAGTTAGAGACTAAATGCATAGTGACACTTCTCATCTGTCTGAGTCAATTGTGAGACACAGGTTTCCCTCACATTCAGTCTGAGATTCATTCAACAAACCACAAGGCAGTCTCTAGGAACTCAACCAAGTGTTAGGCAAGCAAAGCTCTGCTTCTCAGTCAACATGAGAAGGCAGCTTCCTATGATAATGGAGTCTTGTTGAGAGACTCAGAAGGGTGCCAGTTAAATGAGTTACAGAGGAGTCTGGCCTCATGGGGACCAGTGGGGAAGAGGAAGCTGATGCCCACAGGGATAATCTGAAGAAGATGGGAGTCAAAGTGAGGTGATTGGAGTGTACTGAGCATTCACAGAAGGAAGGTAGGCCATAGGCAGGAGGGAGATTTCATGGAGAATATAGGACAAGACATTTAATTTTAGCATGAAGGGAAGACATAGGAGGGTACAATGGGGTTATCAGGAGTCAAGAGTCAAAGCAGGCTTATTTCAGTCATTCAGGAGAGAGATGCAGGAGGCTTTGACTAGAAAATCAATTCAGTAGAAAGGTATGGATGAACCTCAAGGGACTAGGTACTGCAGAAGAGTCAGAATGATCCCTGGAGGTATCCTTGGGCAACTGAGTGAATGGTAGTATCTCTGACTCCTCTGGAGAAGACCAGGAGAGAAATGGTCTCACCTCTACAAAGTTCTGTTTTGATTGTGTTGCGTTTGGGACATTTACTAAGGAATCATTTAGGAACATTTATAGAAGTTTCAACTTTGATGCAGGGATATGGGCCATGGGGCCTGAACTCTATGGTTCTCCATGAGGTTACTGAAAGAAAGTGTGTAGGTCAAGAAGGTGAGGGAAATGGTGAATACTCTAGTATAAGCTATGCTGATTTATTTTAAGGGCTTTAATCATGCCAATAGTTTCAATTTCCCTGTACACTTTGCATTTATGCTTGTGAAGAGCCACACATTCATATTAGCTGTTTGGTATACAAATTGTTACTGTAAGTGCTCAGTAATCACATTCTAGAAATCAGTTGGCGGATAACAGATGTACATTTGACCACAGGAAATGCCCAAACCACTTCCCGTGGTGGCTGATCCCCTCGCATGCATGCATGCATCTATTTTTAACAGGATTGCAAGGCAAGGCTCTTGCCACTTGGGGAAACTGTTTCCTAACAAAGACCAAGGCCCGTGGACAGAGAGAGCACATCCTGGCTGGTGTCCCAACATTTACAGTGCTGATTGGGCAACATAACTCAAACCTCACACTTAAGAATCACCTTGGGTGGTGTGGAGGCGGGGCTTGTGTGTGTGTGTGGCATGGGGAGGAGGGTGAGTAGTAAGTGGCTACAGAAAACAGCTTTATACTACTAAGGATTTCCTAATGTGCCTGAGTTTCCCAGAAAGCCTTGCTAACTTAGGAACTCTTGGCTTATCATCAGAAGTATTTGCTCATCCTCTTTCCTAAGAGCCTGTGTTCAGTAAACTGATGGATGGAATGTTCTTTTCTAGCATGTGGTAATGGTGGTAGTGAGGGGTGGAGGGGGGTTCAACCAAAGCAGAAACTCTGAGGATTCAAACACTGACAGTCCCTTGCCAACTCCCCTAAGCCTTACTCACAGATATTAAATTGAAGAGCTAATTATTGCCTCAATTAATGCTTTGTATTAGCTATAGATAACTGGTCTGTGAAATGGGTCAGGATTGTCAGTTTAAGGTCAATGGCATGGCTTCAAAGGCAGAGGCTCATGACTCTGTTGATGAGAAGAAGCCATGAGGCACTTGTAGTCTTTAGTTTTCCCATGTACAAATTGAGCACTTGCTATGGTTTGTGTAAGTGCCCCTTCCCACAACATCCATGAGTTAAAGGATGGTTTCCCTGAGGTGGTACTCTTGGGAGGTTAGGGATCTGTTAGGAGGTTGGCTCTCTTAGAGGTCCTTAGGTCTTTGGTGCCCTGTCCTCAGAGGGTCTCATGGGACCCTGCTCTCTTCTGGTCTTGTTCTTTGCTCTTTGGTCCATAGGTGAACCATTTGCTTTATCATGTGTCTCTGCTGTGAGGTGCTTCCTTCTAGGAGACTCAAAGCAACATAGCCCTCAATCTTGAACTCTAACCTCTAGAACTAATAGCCAGCATAACCTTTTATCTTTGTAAGTTAATTATCTCAGTTATTTCATTATAGTAACGTGACATTTACTACCTAATACAATATTATTATCATAGCTACCCCAGAGTCCTATAACGAGTAAAATGTTGTTGTTGTTGTTGTTTATCTAAACTACCAGGTGCCAAATAATGTTTTGGGGAAAATCCTTCCCATCTTCTCATTTTGTTCATGAGGATTTTTGGAGGAAACAAGGCTATCAAAAAAGCTCAGCATCTTTAAAGAACTCTGAGTTCATGAGTGCTGAGCTCAGAGTGGCCTTGATGGGGACAGAGTGACATGCTTCCCGCCCCTGGGACAGGGTCCCCACTGTGAGCCTCCATGAGTGTCAGTGGTTGCTGTGGGCACAGGGCTTGCTTGTGTAATAATGTACATATTTTCTGGAACCAATACCAGAAGTGGAAGACTCTTCTGAGGAATGTCCTCTCAGTTAACGTTAATGACTCCACGATAATTAGAAACAACAGTCCAGGAGTCCAGGAGTCAAGGGTGTGGCTATGTGTCAGCAAAATGGTAAACTCTGGGACCTCCAGTATAGCCCTTAGAGCTCTAGAAAAGAACTCTAAAACCATGAGTTTAAAAATATATAACTTCTCAACTAAGTAAAAATATAAGGATACAATATGAATTATGAGGGGGCTTCATGAATCTAAAGGAAGAAACTACACTATGAGCCAGCTTGTCAGAAAGATACAAAGGCAAGTGGATTTCTGAGTTCAAGAACAGCCTGGGACACAGTGAGTCCAGGCCCAAGTGAAATGGTGATTTCAGGAGAAGGTCCCACCCAACTAGCTTATGAAAGGAGACAGAGCTCTGAATCCCTTTTCAATGTTAAGAGAAAAATGTGTGCTTGCTGTCTCCTAAGAAGGGCCTGGAGTCACTGAATGCTGATTCTTAGGATAATCAAAATGAAACCTGAAGTAAATGACTGAATTGATATATAAATACAAAACTGGGTCTTTGGTCTCCATAAGATGAGCTAGCAGAAAGCAATAGCAGTTCTTTAGAATTTTCTCTAGAGAAGGCTGAGCTGTATGGAGATGTGTGGAGAGTGAAATCAGCTCTTCGATAATTTTTTTCTAACAGGATTTCTAACTTGGTTGAACGATCCAATAATTTTTTTATAGCAGCTTTTCTGACTTTGGTCTGAAAACCCATGAACAAGAACTATCCAGATAGCTTTTTATGATTTTTCACTAGCAGAGTGCTGTCTTAACCAGAGAGTTTTTAGAATAGCAAGAAAAGGCTGTCTAGAGCAGAGCAGAGCACGAGAGAGAGAGAGAGAGAGAGAGAGAGAGAGAGAGAGAGAGAGAGAGAGAGAGAGAG
>NW_021628044.1:0-11630 GCF_004785775.1 Grammomys surdaster
GAGAGAGAGAGAGAGAGAGAGAGAGAGAGAGAGAGAGAGAGAGAGAGCTCAAACTGGAAAGCCATCTGAGCAGAAACTAGGCTGTCAGCTTGGATCCACATTTTAACTTCAAGTCTTCTCTTTTTGCTGCTCCCAGACACCCCTTTCTCAGAACCCCTCTCCAAGCTGAGGCAGGTCCTTGGCACATGAGTTCTCAACCATGGCAGGACTAGGTCACACTCATCACGTCTTACTTTCCAGCAGGATGTGGGTGGATATGCATCTTATCACCCTGACTCAAGACAGCTCATTAAGAACTCGCTGGCTTTGGTTACATCAGATTGAGGAAGACTTGAACGTCTTTTGGCCTGTGTGACACAAAACCACACTCCCTTTCACATTTCTGTGTTCTGTGCTTTATCTGACTTATTGTTCTACAGTCACTCAGGCCCATTTACAGGAGATTTTAATACTCCATTCTTTAAACTTATATCAATGAAAGAGGTCAACTGAATAATATTTGTTGTTTTTAAATTGAAAATTTAAAATGTACAAGTCATAGGTCCTCGAACTATACAGATTCTCAAAACCACTGTGATGTATGATAAAACATGTACAGCATAATCCTGAAGAACCCTAGACAGTCTATGACATCAAGGATTTATAAAATTATTGCAGTATTTTTATACAATGGAATATTATGTAGTCTTTGGAAATAGCAAGGAGGTATGTATGTTCTGTCATGGGAACACCTTATAAATATGCTAATATTTAAAATCAATCCAGTAAGAGCATTACAAATCCATTTAGGTATCATAAAAGTGTATGCACATGGATAGTTAGAAGATTTCCTTACAGATAAAGACTGTCTCTTATACTGTCTGTGTGTGTTGATGAAAGGAGAGATATAATTATAGATGTATATATACTAGCAAGGATAACTACTGTGGACTCAGAAAGGAGGAAGCTTTTACTTCTTACTTCATTCACTTATCCCATGATCAGGTAGATTCAAAGTTAATCAAAATTATATTAGTCTCATGGAAGGTTTAGAAGACACTAATGTCCCAAGCTACACATAAAGGACATTGGGAGAGCACGTGCAAGTCTTAGAAGTAGAGAGCACTGTCAACTCATCACCAACTCTCCTCCAAATACCTCTCACTTCTACTCCCCTCCATATCTCTGTTTCATTCTTATTATCAATGATAGTTCTAGCCCTCAGAACCATGGCAGAACAAAGGACCCCATGGCTCTCAAATTCATACATGGAAGTCTTGTCATATGTGGAACATAAGTCTTTTCTTCTTTCTCCTTTCAAATTTTTAGAGAATCTATGATTGTTCAGCTTGTGGCCAGTCTCCAGCCATGCCCAGTCAGACATGGCTAATGGAACAGACTCCTACAGCAGCAAATGACTGTCATAGGTTGATTGAGGCAGAGGGAAAGTAAGTTATGGAGAGAGGTTGCAGGAGGAATCAGGTATCCATATTTCTGTCTCATTCTTACTCTCAAGGTCTAGTCTTTTTTTGCTGCCCAGACATCATGACAGAACAAAGTATCTCATGGCTCCTAAATCCACAAATGAAAGTCTTGTCATATCAGAAACATAAAGTTTTTCTCCTTGCTCCTTTCAAATTCCTAGATTCTATGACCATCAGATACTTCGGGTCAGTACGTTACAAATGATGCTATTTTAAATGTCAAGCCTTTGTATTGTCAGTCTACTAATCTGAAAGAGCATATTGGAGAACTTACAGCAAAGAAGTACTGGATATAGCTATATCTATCTATCTATCTATCTATCTATCTATCTATCTATCACTTTGAGAGTTATAAAGCTCATATTAGATAGATATGTTTAATAGTCACTTTATGCTAAATGGTAGAAGTCTACACAGATTGGACCAACAAGTGGTGACAGACTAAAAACTATCACATTCTGGGTAGTATTAAAATTATGAGAGAGGAAGCCTTTGTTATCATTAAACTGAAGATTGAGGATCATTAGTCAGTTGATATATCAGAGACTAACGGGAGGATTATTGTTCAAATATACTTTGAGACAGGATCTCACTAGAACTCACTCTGAAAACCTCTAACTCATAAAGATCCACCTGCCTTTGCCTTCCAAGTGTTGGTACTAAAGGCCTGTGCCACTACACTGGACCAAACATACTTTTTAGAGAAACCTTGGAAGATATAAGAGCGGAAGTATCCTACAGAGAAGTTGTGTGTTTTATTGCTAATATATATATACACAATTTCTTCTTGAGATTAATATAATGCTACTTATGAAGATCAAAAGACAGTGATGCCACTCATCTGCTTTCTAGAATGTCCTAGTCTAGTGGAGGTTATAGTCCTGTCAATGAAAAACACACACACACACACACACACACAAAACCCCCAATATAACGTGTAGAGTTAGATACAACTGGGAAGGCAGAGCTCAGAGGGCAGATATAAAAGGGAGCCTTAGAGACTGCTTCTGCCTCTGAGAGGAAATGGGGATGCATTTTCAGGAAAATAAAGAAATAGTCACTATAATTGATTCCCTATACATCTGCCTCTGAGATTCAAGATGGCCTCTCATTTCTATACCTAAGATTCAAGATGGCCTCTCATTCCTACATCTGAGATTTGAGATAGCCTCTTATTCCTATATCAGGAAAGAGAATAATTACTCTGATGGCTTATTTTCAATGTCAACTTGACCCAACTTAGAATGACCTGAGAAGAGACTCTTAATGAGGAACTATCTACATTAAATTGGCCTATGGGCATGTAAATGGGGGATTGTCTTGATTATTGATTGATGTTGAAGGACCCAGCCCATTATGAGCAACTCCATTACCAAAGCTTAAAGGGGCATCCTAACCTATCTGAGAGCTAGTAAGAAAGTGGGGGAGGATCCTGTCTTTACTCTCTCTTAGCTCTTGACTATGAATTTGATGTTTTAAGTTTCTGCATTGACTTTTCCACAATAATGGACTGTAACTTGGACCCGTGAGCCAAATAAACTCTATCTTCCCTAGGTGGCTTTGGTCAGAGGTGCTTTATCATAGCAACAGGGATGACACTAGAACAGCTGTCAATTAAACTCTTCATTGATCCAGTTTCCAGAGGACAAGAGCCATTTACCCTTGTTCATGGCCATGTTAGATCTACACTGAGTTTGGTACATCACAAGACTATTAAATGTTTTTATGAAAACTTACACAGAAAAGGATTATAAATGATGATTCTCATGATGTGAACATGGCTACTAAGATCAAGGAATAATTTACTACCAACACCTTAGAAAACACTCATGTTCCCTGCCAGCTACTATCATCCAACCATATCCTTAGTTAACCAACAATCATCCTTAGTTCTGAAACTACAGGTGAGTTTGGCAGGATTTGAGACTTCACATAAGTGAAATTGCTCTGACTTGCACTGGGCTGCTTTTGTCTAGCCTTATGTTTGAGAGGCCCACACACATCTTTGTATTTATTTTAGGTTGTTCACTCACTTCCTCTTTAAAATTCCTTTACCCTAAAAGTAACACCTTTTGTTTGTTCTGTAAAAGTGCATTTGGATTCAAGGGTCTGAAAGATGCCTCTGCTATGAACACTCTTGAGCCTGTATTTTGGTGCAAACTTGTCCAAATTTCTGTTGAGAATATACCTGGAAATGGAATTGTTGGATCATGAGTCAATTCCCAAAGCATGTGTTCCACATTAGTAGGAACTGCCAATTTTCCAGACTGGTTATTGCAATTTACATTCCTCTCAGCAGTATTTAAGAGTTTCAGATATTCTTGCTTGCCAGAAACTAGACAGTATCAGTCTTTTATTGTAGCCCTTCTGGTGGGTTTGTAGGAGTATCTCATTGTGGTTTAACTTACATCTTTCTGCTGTATAATGATGATGAACACCTCTCTCTATGTTTTCAGTGGTGTGGATATCCTCTTCTGTAAAGCTCTCTTTAACATTCTTCGGCCTTTTAAAATTTAATTATCAGTCCTTTCCCTTTTTGATCTACAGGTTTGCACATATATTCTGAATGTCATATATTGGTGCAAATACATTTTCCCATTATGTGGTTTGATTTTTTTCAATGCTCTTAATGGTGAGTTTTGACAAACACAGGTAATGTGCTATTTTGTTTTTGGTAGACAGAATCTTATCTAGCTCAATTTGGCCTTGGACTCTCTATATCACTAAGTTTGACCTCGAACTTCTGATCTGCCTCCCCCTACCTCCTGTGTGCTGGGACTACAGGTATGCACAACCATACTTAGATTTAACACTCTTCCTGAATTTAATGCAATTCACTTGCATGGTCAGCCTAGTGTTTATGGTGTAGCCATGTTTTGTGTCTTTCATTTTCTCAAGGTTGTGAAGATGCTGTTTCCTTTTCTAAATTAATTCATTCTTTGACCATTTCATGTATGTGAAAATAATCTGGTCACATTGAACCCTCTCATCCTTTCTTATGCTCTCTTTTTCCCACCATCTCCTTTCTTCCTCTCTGTAAGGTCTCTTACCACTAGCATGTCTTTTGTAGTACACTGAGTTTAATTAGAACCATCCATGTGCATATTAGTATAGAGTTATTTACTGACTTAACTAGTGGCTACCCCACTGAGGACAATGATTTATCTTTCCCCTTTCCCCAGCCATTAGCTGCCAGTAGGTCTCTGGATAGGAGTCATGTTCCATGAGTTCCTCCTTGCTTCTCCAGATCCATGACTCAATGTTGACCAACCCAATGTGATATAGGCCCTATCCAGACAGCCAGTGGTAGCTACTACGAGCTTATAAGTACGATGGACATTTCCTCCCCAAGAGAAAACATTTTATAGTCCACTTCCTCATTATCTGGCTCTTAAATTCTTTCTATTCTCTCTTCTTTAATTGTTACCTGAGCTTTGGAAGGGATATGTGGATACCACTTTGAATACTCAATAATCACTTATTCCCAGCACTTGGCCAGCCACATTACCTATGTTAACTGATGTTCTTTGCAAACAAAAACTCTTCTCACCAAAGAAGAAAGTAGCACTAGTCCATAGGCAGAAACATGAAGATGTTTAGGAGGCAGTTTGACAACATAAAGATTTAGCCAAACAGAAGTAGGTTTGACTTTAGGGCCTTTGACCAGTCATAAATCAACGGGCAAGAACTCCCTCCAGTGGAGTGGGCCTCTGATCCTATCAAAATGCAGTTGTTCACCCCAAAATAATTTGCCACTGATGAACCAGTGAGCATATGTGGCCTGGGAGGTTGGTATTGTAGCATTCAATGTCTGTATCTGGGTAAGGTTATTGACTACTTTTCTATTCCAGATGTTTATATAGCAACTTGTACCATAAATGAAAGCTAGCCTGGTGGGGGATAGGGAAGCTTCTTGCTCATTCCAGCTTGATTTCTCTATATCCTAAATCCAAAACATGCAGTACCTCCAGCAATAGGGTTTTACCATTTAGTTTTGGTGAATAACCAAGAGCAATGGCAACAACTTGTCTTGTTTTGAAGGAGCCTGAGGCCTTACTGGCCAACAACTCATAGGCAGGTACCCCATGCCTGGCATTAGAATTTTCCTTTAATAACCCATGGCTTCTGTGATAGGCATTACTTTTTAGAGATACTTCATTATTTAACATCTTAACTCATTACTCTTTTAATTTAGATATACCATATAGCTAAAATAGATTTTTGTTTCTCAATGGATATCTTATTATTATCCTGGCATTATTCATTGAAAAAGCTATGTTTGGCTATGATTCCATTATTTATATATAGTTTTGTTCCTTTGTTTAACTCTGTTCCTTTGTTTAATTTGTCCAATCAAGTGCTAACACAATAAACTACAGAGTTAATTAAAACAGCAATTAAATTATAGATTTATAATGATTATTCTTGAAACAAGGCCCTGCTGTGTAGCCCAGACTGGCTCTGAAGTCAAGGTTTTCTGGCCTTAGCCTTCCAAGTGCTGGGATTGTAGGCATGTGTTACCATGACTGCCTCACATAATAAATCTTGATAGTCCATTCCATTTTATTCCAACTGCTTTAGTGACTTTAATTGTCAGCTAGAGTCATCTGATGGAAGGCATAGACTGAGATTTCGTCTAGTTCAGACTGGCCTATGAACATGTAGGGCCATCTATTTGATGTCTAATTGATGTAGAAGGACCCATACCACACCAGTGTGGGTGGCACCATCATTAGGAAGGAGGTCTTGGATAGTATGAAAAAGCTAGCAAAGTAGGAGTCTGTGAGCAAGCCAGCAAGCAGAGCTCCTTCCTGGTATCTGCTGAGTTTTTGCCTTTCTCTCCTTTGAGGATAGACTGTGATCTAGGAGTGTAAGCCAAACAAACCCTTTGATCCTAAAGTTAACTTTTGGCCAAAGTGTTTTATCACTGTGACAGAAAGGAACCTAGGACTTTTGTTTAAATTTTAGAACCTCTATGAGACCACAGGGCTAACATAATTGTTCACAGGGTAAAAGTTTGTGCTGTGAAGGTTTGATTGTCCTAGTTTGACACCCAAAAAACTATGTGGAGGTAGGAGAGAAATGATGTTTTCTTCTGACTGCTACATGAGTGTTATCACACACACACACACACACACACACACACACACACACACACTCACACACCTGTGAATTAACAGAAGTCTTTTAAAGAGTGCAAATTTTAGAGTGTTTTTATCTGCTCTCATGAGTTTGATCTTGCCTCCCTTAAGGCTGTTGTGTAAACAACATTTTGGAGGGAACTGACATTTGTTACTTGCTGGGATTTCCTGTCATCTAGCACATGATAGATACCTTTTGATTTATTTACTAGCATTTTCACTTCCTCCCAATGATGCTTTACAGATTTTTCATCCTAAGGTTTTGTCTACTTGGTGGGGGGGAATATTAGAATTATACTTAAGTATCTAATGTTTTAGTTTTTGCTATGAAGAGTGTTTCTGTCTTAAAATTTTTATTTTCTACATATGACTGATGTATTTAACTGAATGGACAAAAATAACACACCAATTAAGTTGGGAAATGGTAAAAACTAGTGGTTCGATACCATCCAGACAAAAATAAACATCTCTAAAATATTTTCCACTTCAGGATAGAACATGACCAAGTGGACCTGAGGTGGAAAGGCTCAGTCTGAGAAGCCAGGTGGAACTGAGAACAGAGGTGTCTTGCCTCCCTGCTGTGAAGCCAGACCCTCACTTTGGGACCATCTGGCTTACAGACACATCAGCTTGATAGCCACAATGTCTCTTTAAGAAGAAAGAAATTGACTCAACATGTGAAACTGTTCTTTTTTTTTTTTTTAAATAAGAATACAACCTTCTAGAGTGGAGAAGTTGGAAATCTGACACACAGGGCTTCAGTGCCTGTACAGTTGAAGCTGAGTAAAGGACACACCAGGTCATTTCTCTACATACTGTACTGAGTACCCAGCTTGGCTGCTATTGTTTTAAAGTTCTCTGCATATCAAAACCCCTTAAAAGAGTTGTCTAAAGAAATCGTTCCCACTTCCTTACCTCTTGCTTTGTTTCTGATCCTTTTCCAAGCCTTTGCTGCCTAAAACTACCTCAGATGTTTGGCAGTTCTCTCCCCTGCTGCACTTGCTCTGTTGGTTTAGTTCAGCCATCCCCTGGTACCAGTGGGAGACTGGTTTCAGGATGCCCTAAATGGGAAAAATGTCTATGGATCATCAAGTTCTTTATGCCTTGTTTGTATGTTCAAACCATCATTTGGATATCTATAGGCATTTCAAGTCAGTGTGTCCCAAACTGGACCTTTGACATCATCACCCCAACCTGCCCCTCATCTCCATCTCAGAAGGCAGAATCAAACCCACCTGTGCTCATTGCAAAACCTAGAAGCATCTTTGACTACTGTTTTCCTCTTAATCTCTTGCCCAAGATAATGCCTGAGCTTGTGGTTTTCCCTCCAACACATCCCAATGCCTGCCACTATCATCCCTCCCTCTGCTCTTGTCTTAAGGACAGATAGCTCTCCTCTGCTTTTTGCATCCTTTCTACTTCCTCTCCTTCTTTCACTGATTCATTCTCCCTGTAGTTGCCAGAGGGGTTTTAAAAATGCATATCAGTTTCAGGGGAGAAATGCCTTCCTCTGGCTGGTCATTACATTTAACATTTATCTTAATCCACTTGGGCTGCTAAAATGAGATATCTCAGGCTGGGTAACTTTTAAGCAAGAGATGCAGTTTTAAGAGGCAAGCACCCATCAGCGTGCTACGTGACTGCTGGGGGCTTGGTTTCTGCTTGACTGGTGGAGCTTTGGGCTCTTTCAGAACACTGCAGAAGGGTGAATAGGCTTCTTTACGCTCACTTTTAAAGGGCAATAAACACATTTACTAGGACTCTGTCCTTATGACCCAGTCACCTCCTAAAATCCATACTTCTTAAAATTGTACAGTTGTGCTGGATCAAGTTTCAATATGCATTTTGAGCCATAGCAGCATCCAAAGGCCCTGACTTGGAGACAGGCGCCCTGTGCCCTATGTGAGTGGGTAGCTGCATGTTTCACAGTTGGGAACCACACCCTTTTATCCTGCCATACACTGACCACACAAGCCTTCTACCTGTTATGGGAAGTCTACAAATGTGATCCTCCTTCAGGCCTTTGTGTTTGTTCTCTCTGTCTGGAAATGTCTTTTTTTCAGATGCCTGTATTGCTGGAACTTCATCCAATATCTGTGAAGATGGCTACCCCTCACTGTGTGTTTCACAGCTAGCAGATACAGTTCTGGATATGTCTGTGGGTATGTTTCCAGACAGGATTAGCAGAGGATGGAAGAGCCCCACCCTGAGGATCAGTGGAACCATCCAGGACCTGGAGTTATAGACTGAATAAGTAGGAAAAGAGGAAGAAGCCAGCCAAGCACCAGCCTTCATCTCTCCCTGCTTCCTGACTGAGTGTGCATGCAATGTGAGCTGCTACTTGCTTCTATTGTTGTCATGGTGAAAGCCACTCTTGCCAATACCAGTTCACTACCATGATGATCGATGATATCCTGAAATGGAAAAATCAAAGCAAACCTTTTTTCCCTTAAGTTGCTTTTGTTGGGTATTTTGTTACAACAATGAGAAAAGTAATGTGTAACCTAAAATTTAGCTTACACACTGCTTTCTCCAGGAGGCCTTTTCTGAGTACAGTATATCAAGTACAGGGTTCCTTGCAAGTTATTTAGGCTTTGCCTGTTCATTTTTTTGCTCTTCCCTTTCTGTGTGTGTGTATGTATGTATGTATGTATGTATGTATGTATGTATGTTCATGTGTGAACATATGTGTGCAGGTGTGGTATGTAAAGGCATGCATGTATACATATGCATATGGAGGCAAGTTTGATGTTAAGTATATTTCTCAGTCTGTGTCCACTGTTTTTTGTTTGTTTGTTTGTTTGTTTGTTTTGAGGCTTACTGAACCCAGAGGTTACTGACTGGCTAAACTAGCTGGCCTGTAAGTCCCACTGATTTCTTGTCTGTTTCCCTTCTTCGTGTATGTATCTTAACTGTAAGCACACACTGAAATGCTTGGCTTTTTATGTGGATGCTGGAGATCCAGACTCAGGTCTCATGTATGTATAGTAATTGTGTTTCCACATGAACCGTCTCCCTGGTCACCAACTGTCTTTTACTTAGGTATGTGCTTGTTGTTTATCTCTCCTACAGGACTTAGCTCTGGGAAGACATGTCTCTATTTGTCTCTGGTGTCTATAAAGTTATTAATGTCAGGTGAAAGTTTAGTAAAAGCTGGCTGAATGAATGATTGTAAAACCTGGGAATGAAGATGCCCAGTGATTCTGGCTGACCCCAGTCCTCATCTTTCTTCAGCTCTGAATTCCTTCTCTCTGATGACAGATGAGCTTTGTAAGTGAGACTGGGGACATATGACAATAAATAAAAAAAAATTAATCCAACCAAAATATTTATTGGTAAATAGAGGAAGAAAGTAAAAAATTCTCATTGTGTTTCACATAACAGATCACACCAGTTAAATATATCACAATTATTACTTTTACAATATATTATAATTCAAAAAGAGAAACTGATGCTAAGTCCTCTTGCATTGGTATCTTTCAATAATGCTACCAATGGGGCTGAGAAACTTTTGTTGATCTTTTTTCATGCACCAGGGTATCTGTTGTCACAGAGGCCAACTGTTCTTACTGTTCTTCCAAAGATGGCTCAATAGAGCAAGGTGTCTCCAGAAAGATGACAACTGTATTTGTGTATATACAGAGCAGACTATGTAGCCTTTATGTAAGTGCAGTGCTGAACATCAAGGTGATTTATTTGTATTAAAGCTTAGAAGTCACTGAAATGTCTTCCCTCTGCTAGGCTAATATCTTCTTACTCACCAATGGGGACTCTCTTTTCTACTAAATGCTATCTGGAGCCTGAGTATCCACCTGCTTGATACATTTAGATGAGCAACAGGCCCCTCCCCCTTGTGCTCATGTAAGGCCTTTTACACCAATCTTTGAGGATTGAGACAAAGTCTGCTTTCCTTAGGGAGGAACCAACATGATAACGAAGACTGTAAGGACCATAAGAAGGTCAGATAGCCACTTGCTAGATGTAATCTTCTTTGAGCTATTTTATAAAGATGATTAATTATAGCATGTGCTTAATCACATGAGTATCAGAGCCAGCTGTCTGGGAATGAGAGCTAGCGAGATATTAGTCAAGCTCTGGGTGGAATCTGATAGCTCGGACAAGACATACGCTCTGGCCTCTGCACTCTCATCCCTCCACCTGTGCTTTCCATCCAGCCTCCTGATGAGTCTTGCTTTCCAGTGTTGTCAGCTTTTTGTGCTCTTGGACTCTTTCCCTCTGCTGAGCAGTGACCTCAAATCCCTCTTCAGTGGGATCAAGAAGACAAGGCTTTAATTCAGTAATTAATTTAACAAATGGCTATTAAGCAGAAGTCAGGGCTTCTTTAGCTATTGGGTGGATAGAACAGCCAAGACTATTGTTCTCAGGGAATTTGTATTTGAGGGAGAAGGAGCCTGATGTGGAACAGGTGCAGGTGCAGAGGTCCAATAATAGATAAATGAACAAGATGGTATCTGCAATGTCTAGAACTTTCCAGAAAATAAAGGAGATGATGAGATTGGTTAATGATTGGTGAAGTATGAGAAACTCCTCTAGCTTAGTCTGAAGCTCTGTCCCCTACCTCCCATTTGGGCCAAGCTTGATGTATTTGGGTCAAAGTTCCAGGAAGTGTGGCTTGGTCCCCTGGATTATGAATCCTTGCTATACATTTGCTTTGCCCTTAAAGTTCCAGAACTCCCAGCTAATTAAACACTTTTCTTTTTATTAGTAATCAGTCTCATGTGTTTTGTTACAGAAATGAAAAACAAACTAATATAATCCGCAACATAGCTGGTGTTCCTGGTAGTAATCACTGCCAACTGATCAAAATTAATGTAAGAGAAGGATTGTCCCGGGCTGACCATTCTACCCTGTGACTGACTTACTGGATGTAAAGTCTAAACTTTAGCATCTGAAGCCTGGCCTAACTTTAACTTATGACTGTAACAAACCATTCTGAGGTAGATTTCACTGGACTTACACACAGGAATGCATGAGCCAAATACAGGGGAACCCAATAAAACTATTT
>NW_021628045.1:0-11646 GCF_004785775.1 Grammomys surdaster
GAGAGAGAGAGAGAGAGAGAGAGAGAGAGAGAGAGAGAGAGAGAGAGCTCAAACTGGAAAGCCATCTGAGCAGAAACTAGGCTGTCAGCTTGGATCCACATTTTAACTTCAAGTCTTCTCTTTTTGCTGCTCCCAGACACCCCTTTCTCAGAACCCCTCTCCAAGCTGAGGCAGGTCCTTGGCACATGAGTTCTCAACCATGGCAGGACTAGGTCACACTCATCACGTCTTACTTTCCAGCAGGATGTGGGTGGATATGCATCTTATCACCCTGACTCAAGATAGCTCATTAAGAACTCGCTGGCCTTGGTTACATCAGATTGAGGAAGACTTGAACGTCTTTTGGCCTGTGTGACACAAAACCACACTCCCTTTCACATTTCTGTGTTCTGTGCTTTATCTGACTTATTGTTCTACAGTCACTCAGGCCCATTTACAGGAGATTTTAATACTCCATTCTTTAAACTTATATCAATGAAAGAGGTCAACTGAATAATATTTGTTGTTTTTAAATTGAAAATTTAAAATGTACAAGTCATAGGTCCTCGAACTATACAGATTCTCAAAACCACTGTGATGTATGATAAAACATGTACAGCATAATCCTGAAGAACCCTAGACAGTCTATGACATCAAGGATTTATAAAATTATTGCAGTATTTTTATACAATGGAATATTATGTAGTCTTTGGAAATAGCAAGGAGGTATGTATGTTCTGTCATGGGAACACCTTATAAATATGCTAATATTTAAAATCAATCCAGTAAGAGCATTACAAATCCATTTAGGTATCATAAAAGTGTATGCACATGGATAGTTAGAAGATTTCCTTACAGATAAAGACTGTCTCTTATACTGTCTGTGTCTGTTGATGAAAGGAGAGATATAATTATAGATGTATATATACTAGCAAGGATAACTACTGTGGACTCAGAAAGGAGGAAGCTTTTACTTCTTACTTCATTCACTTATCCCATGATCAGGTAGATTCAAAGTTAATCAAAATTATATTAGTCTCATGGAAGGTTTAGAAGACACTAATGTCCCAAGCTACACATAAAGGACATTGGGAGAGCACGTGCAAGTCTTAGAAGTAGAGAGCACTGTCAACTCATCACCAACTCTCCTCCAAATACCTCTCACTTCTACTCCCCTCCATATCTCTGTTTCATTCTTATTATCAATGATAGTTCTAGCCCTCAGAACCATGGCAGAACAAAGGACCCCATGGCTCTCAAATTCATACATGGAAGTCTTGTCATATGTGGAACATAAGTCTTTTCTTCTTTCTCCTTTCAAATTTTTAGAGAATCTATGATTGTTCAGCTTGTGGCCAGTCTCCAGCCATGCCCAGTCAGACATGGCTAATGGAACAGACTCCTACAGCAGCAAATGACTGTCATAGGTTGATTGAGGCAGAGGGAAAGTAAGTTATGGAGAGAGGTTGCAGGAGGAATCAGGTATCCATATTTCTGTCTCATTCTTACTCTCAAGGTCTAGTCTTTTTTTGCTGCCCAGACATCATGACAGAACAAAGTATCTCATGGCTCCTAAATCCACAAATGAAAGTCTTGTCATATCAGAAACATAAAGTTTTTCTCCTTGCTCCTTTCAAATTCCTAGAGTCTATGACCATCAGATACTTCGGGTCAGTACGTTACAAATGATGCTATTTTAAATGTCAAGCCTTTGTATTGTCAGTCTACTAATCTGAAAGAGCATATTGGAGAACTTACAGCAAAGAAGTACTGGATATAGCTATATCTATCTATCTATCTATCTATCTATCTATCTATCTATCTATCTGTCTATCACTTTGAGAGTTATAAAGCACATATTAGATAGATATGTTTAATAGTCACTTTATGCTAAATGGTAGAAGTCTACACAGATTGGACCAACAAGTGGTGACAGACTAAAAACTATCACATTCTGGGTAGTATTAAAATTATGAGAGAGGAAGCCTTTGTTATCATTAAACTGAAGATTGAGGATCATTAGTCAGTTGATATATCAGAGACTAACGGGAGGATTATTGTTCAAATATACTTTGAGACAGGATCTCACTAGAACTCACTCTGAAAACCTCTAACTCATAAAGATCCACCTGCCTTTGCCTTCCAAGTGTTGGTACTAAAGGCCTGTGCCACTACACTGGACCAAACATACTTTTTAGAGAAACCTTGGAAGATATAAGAGTGGAAGTATCCTACAGAGAAGTTGTGTGTTTTATTGCTAATATATATATACACAATTTCTTCTTGAGATTAATATAATGCTACTTATGAAGATCAAAAGACAGTGATGCCACTCATCTGCTTTCTAGAATGTCCTAGTCTAGTGGAGGTTATAGTCCTGTCAATGAAAAACACACACACACACACACACACACACACACACACACAAAACCCCCAATATAACGTGTAGAGTTAGATACAACTGGGAAGGCAGAGCTCAGAGGGCAGATATAAAAGGGAGCCTTAGAGACTGCTTCTGCCTCTGAGAGGAAATGGGGATGCATTTTCAGGAAAATAAAGAAATAGTCACTATAATTGATTCCCTATACATCTGCCTCTGAGATTCAAGATGGCCTCTCATTTCTATACCTAAGATTCAAGATGGCCTCTCATTCCTACATCTGAGATTTGAGATAGCCTCTTATTCCTATATCAGGAAAGAGAATAATTACTCTGATGGCTTATTTTCAATGTCAACTTGACCCAACTTAGAATGACCTGAGAAGAGACTCTTAATGAGGAACTATCTACATTAAATTGGCCTATGGGCATGTAAATGGGGGATTGTCTTGATTATTGATTGATGTTGAAGGACCCAGCCCATTATGAGCAGCTCCATTACCAAAGCTTAAAGGGGCATCCTAACCTATCTGAGAGCTAGTAAGAAAGTGGGGGAGGATCCTGTCTTTACTCTCTCTTAGCTCTTGACTATGAATTTGATGTTTTAAGTTTCTGCATTGACTTTTCCACAATAATGGACTGTAACTTGGACCCGTGAGCCAAATAAACTCTATCTTCCCTAGGTGGCTTTGGTCAGAGGTGCTTTATCATAGCAACAGGGATGACACTAGAACAGCTGTCAATTAAACTCTTCATTGATCCAGTTTCCTGAGGACAAGAGCCATTTACCCTTGTTCATGGCCATGTTAGATCTACACTGAGTTTGGTACATCACAAGACTATTAAATGTTTTTATGAAAACTTACACAGAAAAGGATTATAAATGATGATTCTCATGATGTGAACATGGCTACTAAGATCAAGGAATAATTTACTACCAACACCTTAGAAAACACTCATGTTCCCTGCCAGCTACTATCATCCAACCATATCCTTAGTTAACCAACAATCATCCTTAGTTCTGAAACTACAGGTGAGTTTGGCAGGATTTGAGACTTCACATAAGTGAAATTGCTCTGACTTGCACTGGGCTGCTTTTGTCTAGCCTTATGTTTGAGAGGCCCACACACATCTTTGTATTTATTTTAGGTTGTTCACTCACTTCCTCTTTAAAATTCCTTTACCCTAAAAGTAACACCTTTTGTTTGTTCTGTAAAAGTGCATTTGGATTCAAGGGTCTGAAAGATGCCTCTGCTATGAACACTCTTGAGCCTGTATTTTGGTGCAAACTTGTCCAAATTTCTGTTGAGAATATACCTGGAAATGGAATTGTTGGATCATGAGTCAATTCCCAAAGCATGTGTTCCACATTAGTAGGAACTGCCAATTTTCCAGACTGGTTATTGCAATTTACATTCCTCTCAGCAGTATTTAAGAGTTTCAGATATTCTTGCTTGCCAGAAACTAGACAGTATCAGTCTTTTATTGTAGCCCTTCTGGTGGGTTTGTAGGAGTATCTCATTGTGGTTTAACTTACATCTTTCTGCTGTATAATGATGATGAACACCTCTCTCTATGTTTTCAGTGGTGTGGATATCCTCTTCTGTAAAGCTCTCTTTAACATTCTTCGGCCTTTTAAAATTTAATTATCAGTCCTTTCCCTTTTTGATCTACAGGTTTGCACATATATTCTGAATGTCATATATTGGTGCAAATACATTTTCCCATTATGTGGTTTGATTTTTTTCAATGCTCTTAATGGTGAGTTTTGACAAACACAGGTAATGTGCTATTTTGTTTTTGGTAGACAGAATCTTATCTAGCTCAATTTGGCCTTGGACTCTCTATATCACTAAGTTTGACCTCGAACTTCTGATCTGCCTCCCCCTACCTCCTGTGTGCTGGGACTACAGGTATGCACAACCATACTTAGATTTAACACTCTTCCTGAATTTAATGCAATTCACTTGCATGGTCAGCCTAGTGTTTATGGTGTAGCCATGTTTTGTGTCTTTCATTTTCTCAAGGTTGTGAAGATGCTGTTTCCTTTTCTAAATTAATTCATTCTTTGACCATTTCATGTATGTGAAAATAATCTGGTCACATTGAACCTTCTCATCCTTTCTTATGCTCTCTTTTTCCCACCATCTCCTTTCTTCCTCTCTGTAAGGTCTCTTACCACTAGCATGTCTTTTGTAGTACACTGAGTTTAATTAGAACCATCCATGTGCATATTAGTATAGAGTTATTTACTGACTTAACTAGTGGCTACCCCACTGAGGACAATGATTTATCTTTCCCCTTTCCCCAGCCATTAGCTGCCAGTAGGTCTCTGGATAGGAGTCATGTTCCATGAGTTCCTCCTTGCTTCTCCAGATCCATGACTCAATGTTGACCAACCCAATGTGATATAGGCCCTATCCAGACAGCCAGTGGTAGCTACTACGAGCTTATAAGTACGATGGACATTTCCTCCCCAAGAGAAAACATTTTATAGTCCACTTCCTCATTATCTGGCTCTTAAATTCTTTCTATTCTCTCTTCTTTAATTGTTACCTGAGCTTTGGAAGGGATATGTGGATACCACTTTGAATACTCAATAATCACTTATTCCCAGCACTTGGCCAGCCACATTACCTATGTTAACTGATGTTCTTTGCAAACAAAAACTCTTCTCACCAAAGAAGAAAGTAGCACTAGTCCATAGGCAGAAACATGAAGATGTTTAGGAGGCAGTTTGACAACATAAAGATTTAGCCAAACAGAAGTAGGTTTGACTTTAGGGCCTTTGACCAGTCATAAATCAACGGGCAAGAACTCCCTCCAGTGGAGTGGGCCTCTGATCCTATCAAAATGCAGTTGTTCACCCCAAAATAATTTGCCACTGATGAACCAGTGGGCATATGTGGCCTGGGAGGCTGGTATTGTAGCATTCAATGTCTGTATCTGGGTAAGGTTATTGACTACTTTTCTATTCCAGATGTTTATATAGCAACTTGTACCATAAATGAAAGCTAGCCTGGTGGGGGATAGGGAAGCTTCTTGCTCATTCCAGCTTGATTTCTCTATATCCTAAATCCAAAACATGCAGTACCTCCAGCAATAGGGTTTTACCATTTAGTTTTGGTGAATAACCAAGAGCAATGGCAACAACTTGTCTTGTTTTGAAGGAGCCTGAGGCCTTACTGGCCAACAACTCATAGGCAGGTACCCCACGCCTGGCATTAGAATTTTCCTTTAATAACCCATGGCTTCTGTGATAGGCATTATTTTTTAGAGATACTTCATTATTTAACATCTTAACTCATTACTCTTTTAATTTAGATATACCATATAGCTAAAATAGATTTTTGTTTCTCAATGGATATCTTATTATTATCCTGGCATTATTCATTGAAAAAGCTATGTTTGGCTATGATTCCATTATTTATATATAGTTTTGTTCCTTTGTTTAACTCTGTTCCTTTGTTTAATTTGTCCAATCAAGTGCTAACACAATAAACTACAGAGTTAATTAAAACAGCAATTAAATTATAGATTTATAATGATTATTCTTGAAACAAGGCCCTGCTGTGTAGCCCAGACTGGCTCTGAAGTCAAGGTTTTCTGGCCTTAGCCTTCCAAGTGCTGGGATTGTAGGCATGTGTTACCATGACTGCCTCACATAATAAATCTTGATAGTCCATTCCATTTTATTCCAACTGCTTTAGTGACTTTAATTGTCAGCTAGAGTCATCTGATGGAAGGCATAGACTGAGATTTCGTCTAGTTCAGACTGGCCTATGAACATGTAGGGCCATCTATTTGATGTCTAATTGATGTAGAAGGACCCATACCACACCAGTGTGGGTGGCACCATCATTAGGAAGGAGGTCTTGGATAGTATGAAAAAGCTAGCAAAGTAGGAGTCTGTGAGCAAGCCAGCAAGCAGAGCTCCTTCCTGGTATCTGCTGAGTTTTTGCCTTTCTCTCCTTTGAGGATAGACTGTGATCTAGGAGTGTAAGCCAAACAAACCCTTTGATCCTAAAGTTAACTTTTGGCCAAAGTGTTTTATCACTGTGACAGAAAGGAACCTAGGACTTTTGTTTAAATTTTAGAACCTCTATGAGACCACAGGGCTAACATAATTGTTCACAGGGTAAAAGTTTGTGCTGTGAAGGTTTGATTGTCCTAGTTTGACACCCAAAAAACTATGTGGAGGTAGGAGAGAAATGATGTTTTCTTCTGACTGCTACATGAGTGTTATCACACACACACACACACACACACACACACACACACACACACTCACACACCTGTGAATTAACAGAAGTCTTTTAAAGAGTGCAAATTTTAGAGTGTTTTTATCTGCTCTCATGAGTTTGATCTTGCCTCCCTTAAGGCTGTTGTGTAAACAACATTTTGGAGGGAACTGACATTTGTTACTTGCTGGGATTTCCTGTCATCTAGCACATGATAGATACCTTTTGATTTATTTACTAGCATTTTCACTTCCTCCCAATGATGCTTTACAGATTTTTCATCCTAAGGTTTTGTCTACTTGGTGGGGGGGAATATTAGAATTATACTTAAGTATCTAATGTTTTAGTTTTTGCTATGAAGAGTGTTTCTGTCTTAAAATTTTTATTTTCTACATATGACTGATGTATTTAACTGAATGGACAAAAATAACACACCAATTAAGTTGGGAAATGGTAAAAACTAGTGGTTCGATACCATCCAGACAAAAATAAACATCTCTAAAATATTTTCCACTTCAGGATAGAACATGACCAAGTGGACCTGAGGTGGAAAGGCTCAGTCTGAGAAGCCAGGTGGAACTGAGAACAGAGGTGTCTTGCCTCCCTGCTGTGAAGCCAGACCCTCACTTTGGGACCATCTGGCTTACAGACACATCAGCTTGATAGCCACAATGTCTCTTTAAGAAGAAAGAAATTGACTCAACATGTGAAACTGTTCTTTTTTTTTTTTTTAAATAAGAATACAACCTTCTAGAGTGGAGAAGTTGGAAATCTGACACACAGGGCTTCAGTGCCTGTACAGTTGAAGCTGAGTAAAGGACACACCAGGTCATTTCTCTACATACTGTACTGAGTACCCAGCTTGGCTGCTATTGTTTTAAAGTTCTCTGCATATCAAAACCCCTTAAAAGAGTTGTCTAAAGAAATCGTTCCCACTTCCTTACCTCTTGCTTTGTTTCTGATCCTTTTCCAAGCCTTTGCTGCCTAAAACTACCTCAGATGTTTGGCAGTTCTCTCCCCTGCTGCACTTGCTCTGTTGGTTTAGTTCAGCCATCCCCTGGTACCAGTGGGAGACTGGTTTCAGGATGCCCTAAATGGGAAAAATGTCTATGGATCATCAAGTTCTTTATGCCTTGTTTGTATGTTCAAACCATCATTTGGATATCTATAGGCATTTCAAGTCAGTGTGTCCCAAACTGGACCTTTGACATCATCACCCCAACCTGCCCCTCATCTCCATCTCAGAAGGCAGAATCAAACCCACCTGTGCTCATTGCAAAACCTAGAAGCATCTTTGACTACTGTTTTCCTCTTAATCTCTTGCCCAAGATAATACCTGAGCTTGTGGTTTTCCCTCCAACACATCCCAATGCCTGCCACTATCATCCCTCCCTCTGCTCTTGTCTTAAGGACAGATAGCTCTCCTCTGCTTTTTGCATCCTTTCTACTTCCTCTCCTTCTTTCACTGATTCATTCTCCCTGTAGTTGCCAGAGGGGTTTTAAAAATGCATATCAGTTTCAGGGGAGAAATGCCTTCCTCTGGCTGGTCATTACATTTAACATTTATCTTAATCCACTTGGGCTGCTAAAATGAGATATCCCAGGCTGGGTAACTTTTAAGCAAGAGATGCAATTTTAAGAGGCAAGCACCCATCAGCGTGCTACGTGACTGCTGGGGGCTTGGTTTCTGCTTGACTGGTGGAGCTTTGGGCTCTTTCAGAACACTGCAGAAGGGTGAATAGGCTTCTTTACGCTCACTTTTAAAGGGCAATAAACACATTTACTAGGACTCTGTCCTTATGACCCAGTCACCTCCTAAAATCCATACTTCTTAAAATTGTACAGTTGTGCTGGATCAAGTTTCAATATGCATTTTGAGCCATAGCAGCATCCAAAGGCCCTGACTTGGAGACAGGCGCCCTGTGCCCTATGTGAGTGGGTAGCTGCATGTTTCACAGTTGGGAACCACACCCTTTTATCCTGCCATACACTGACCACACAAGCCTTCTACCTGTTATGGGAAGTCTACAAATGTGATCCTCCTTCAGGCCTTTGTGTTTGTTCTCTCTGTCTGGAAATGTCTTTTTTTCAGATGCCTGTATTGCTGGAACTTCATCCAATATCTGTGAAGATGGCTACCCCTCACTGTGTGTTTCACAGCTAGCAGATACAGTTCTGGATATGTCTGTGGGTATGTTTCCAGACAGGATTAGCAGAGGATGGAAGAGCCCCACCCTGAGGATCAGTGGAACCATCCAGGACCTGGAGTTATAGACTGAATAAGTAGGAAAAGAGGAAGAAGCCAGCCAAGCACCAGCCTTCATCTCTCCCTGCTTCCTGACTGAGTGTGCATGCAATGTGAGCTGCTACTTGCTTCTATTGTTGTCATGGTGAAAGCCACTCTTGCCAATACCAGTTCACTACCATGATGATCGATGATATCCTGAAATGGAAAAATCAAAGCAAACCTTTTTTCCCTTAAGTTGCTTTTGTTGGGTATTTTGTTACAACAATGAGAAAAGTAATGTGTAACCTAAAATTTAGCTTACACACTGCTTTCTCCAGGAGGCCTTTTCTGAGTACAGTATATCAAGTACAGGGTTCCTTGCAAGTTATTTAGGCTTTGCCTGTTCATTTTTTTGCTCTTCCCTTTCTGTGTGTGTGTATGTATGTATGTATGTATGTATGTTCATGTGTGAACATATGTGTGCAGGTGTGGTATGTAAAGGCATGCATGTATACATATGCATATGGAGGCAAGTTTGATGTTAAGTATATTTCTCAGTCTGTGTCCACTGTTTTTTGTTTGTTTGTTTGTTTGTTTGTTTGTTTTGAGGCTTACTGAACCCAGAGGTTACTGACTGGCTAAACTAGCTGGCCTGTAAGTCCCACTGATTTCTTGTCTGTTTCCCTTCTTCGTGTATGTATCTTAACTGTAAGCACACACTGAAATGCTTGGCTTTTTATGTGGATGCTGGAGATCCAGACTCAGGTCTCATGTATGTATAGTAATTGTGTTTCCACATGAACCGTCTCCCTGGTCACCAACTGTCTTTTACTTAGGTATGTGCTTGTTGTTTATCTCTCCTACAGGACTTAGCTCTGGGAAGACATGTCTCTATTTGTCTCTGGTGTCTATAAAGTTATTAATGTCAGGTGAAAGTTTAGTAAAAGCTGGCTGAATGAATGATTGTAAAACCTGGGAATGAAGATGCCCAGTGATTCTGGCTGACCCCAGTCCTCATCTTTCTTCAGCTCTGAATTCCTTCTCTCTGATGACAGATGAGCTTTGTAAGTGAGACTGGGGACATATGACAATAAATAAAAAAAAATTAATCCAACCAAAATATTTATTGGTAAATAGAGGAAGAAAGTAAAAAATTCTCATTGTGTTTCACATAACAGATCACACCAGTTAAATATATTACAATTATTACTTTTACAATATATTATAATTCAAAAAGAGAAACTGATGCTAAGTCCTCTTGCATTGGTATCTTTCAATAATGCTACCAATGGGGCTGAGAAACTTTTGTTGATCTTTTTTCATGCACCAGGGTATCTGTTGTCACAGAGGCCAACTGTTCTTACTGTTCTTCCAAAGATGGCTCAATAGAGCAAGGTGTCTCCAGAAAGATGACAACTGTATTTGTGTATATACAGAGCAGACTATGTAGCCTTTATGTAAGTGCAGTGCTGAACATCAAGGTGATTTATTTGTATTAAAGCTTAGAAGTCACTGAAATGTCTTCCCTCTGCTAGGCTAATATCTTCTTACTCACCAATGGGGACTCTCTTTTCTACTAAATGCTATCTGGAGCCTGAGTATCCACCTGCTTGATACATTTAGATGAGCAACAGGCCCCTCCCCCTTGTGCTCATGTAAGGCCTTTTACACCAATCTTTGAGGATTGAGACAAAGTCTGCTTTCCTTAGGGAGGAACCAACATGATAACGAAGACTGTAAGGACCATAAGAAGGTCAGATAGCCACTTGCTAGATGTAATCTTCTTTGAGCTATTTTATAAAGATGATTAATTATAGCATGTGCTTAATCACATGAGTATCAGAGCCAGCTGTCTGGGAATGAGAGCTAGCGAGATATTAGTCAAGCTCTGGGTGGAATCTGATAGCTCGGACAAGACATACGCTCTGGCCTCTGCACTCTCATCCCTCCACCTGTGCTTTCCATCCAGCCTCCTGATGAGTCTTGCTTTCCAGTGTTGTCAGCTTTTTGTGCTCTTGGACTCTTTCCCTCTGCTGAGCAGTGACCTCAAATCCCTCTTCAGTGGGATCAAGAAGACAAGGCTTTAATTCAGTAATTAATTTAACAAATGGCTATTAAGCAGAAGTCAGGGCTTCTTTAGCTATTGGGTGGATAGAACAGCCAAGACTATTGTTCTCAGGGAATTTGTATTTGAGGGAGAAGGAGCCTGATGTGGAACAGGTGCAGGTGCAGAGGTCCAATAATAGATAAATGAACAAGATGGTATCTGCAATGTCTAGAACTTTCCAGAAAATAAAGGAGATGATGAGATTGGTTAATGATTGGTGAAGTATGAGAAACTCCTCTAGCTTAGTCTGAAGCTCTGTCCCCTACCTCCCATTTGGGCCAAGCTTGATGTATTTGGGTCAAAGTTCCAGGAAGTGTGGCTTGGTCCCCTGGATTATGAATCCTTGCTATACATTTGCTTTGCCCTTAAAGTTCCAGAACTCCCAGCTAATTAAACACTTTTCTTTTTATTAGTAATCAGTCTCATGTGTTTTGTTACAGAAATGAAAAACAAACTAATATAATCCGCAACATAGCTGGTGTTCCTGGTAGTAATCACTGCCAACTGATCAAAATTAATGTAAGAGAAGGATTGTCCTGGGCTGACCATTCTACCCTGTGACTGACTTACTAGATGTAAAGTCTAAACTTTAGCATCTGAAGCCTGGCCTAACTTTAACTTATGACTGTAACAAACCATTCTGAGGTAGATTTCACTGGACTTACGCACAGGAATGCATGAGCCAAATACAGGGGAACCCAATAAAACTATTT